>NC_085138.1:48440325-48592825 GCF_035046485.1 Aedes albopictus | reverse complement strand
TTAAATTAAAATTAAATTAAAATTAAATTAAAATTAAATTAAAATTAAATTAAAATTAAATTAAAATTAAATTAAAATTAAATTAAAATTAAATTAAAATTAAATTAAAATTAAATTAAAATTAAATTAAAATTAAATTAAAATTAAATTAAAATTAAATTAAAATTAAATTAAAATTAAATTAAAATTAAATTAAAATTAAATTAAAATTAAATTAAAATTAAATTAAAATTAAATTAAAATTAAATTAAAATTAAATTAAAATTAAAATTAAAATTAAATTAAAATTAAATTAAAATTAAATTAAAATTAAATTAAAATTAAATTAAAATTAAATTAAAATTAAATTAAAATTAAATTAAAATTAAATTAAAATTAAATCAAAATTAAATTAAAATTAAATTAAAATTAAATTAAAATTAAATTAAAATTAAATTAAAATTAAATTAAAATTAAATTAAAATTAAATTAAAATTAAATTAAAATTAAATTAAAATTAAATTAAAATTGTATTAAAATTAAATTAAAATTAAATTAAAATTAAATTAAAATTAAATTAAAATTAAATTAAAATTAAATTAAAATTAAATTAAAATTAAATTAAAATTAAATTAAAATTAAATTAAAATTAAATTAAAATTAAATTAAAATTAAATTAAAATTAAATTAAAATTAAATTAAAATTAAATTAAAATTAAATTAAAATTAAATTAAAATTAAATTAAAATTAAATTAAAATTAAATTAAAATTTAATTGAAATTAAATTAAAATTAAATTAAAATTAAATTAAAATTAAATTAAAATTAAATTAAAATTAAATTAAAATTAAATTAAAATTAAATTAAAATTAAATTAAAATTAAATTAAAATTAAATTAAAATTAAATTAAAATTAAATTAAAATTAAATTAAAATTAAATTAAAATTAAATTAAAATTAAATTAAAATTAAATTAAAATTAAATTAAAATTAAATTAAAATTAAATTAAAATTAAATTAAAATTAAATTAAAATTAAATTAAAATTAAATTAAAATTAAATTAAAATTAAATTAAAATTAAATTAAAATTAAATTAAAATTAAATTAAAATTAAATTAAAATTAAATTAAAATTAAATTAAAATTAAATTAAAATTAAATTAAAATTAAATTAAAATTAAATTAAAATTAAATTAAAATTAAATTAAAATTAAATTAAAATTAAATTAAAATTAAATTAAAATTAAATTAAAATTAAATTAAAATTAAATTAAAATTAAATTAAAATTAAATTAAAATTAAATTAAAATTAAATTAAAATTAAATTAAAATTAAATTAAAATTAAATTAAAATTAAATCAAAATTAAATTAAAATTAAATTAAAATTAAATTAAAATTAAATTAAAATTAAATTAAAATTAAATTAAAATTAAATTAAAATTAAATTAAAATTAAATTAAAATTAAATTAAAATTAAATTAAAATTAAATTAAAATTAAATTAAAATTAAATTAAAATTAAATTAAAATTAAATTAAAATTAAATTAAAATAAAATTAAAATTAAATTAAAATAAAATTAAAATTAAATTAAAATTAAATTAAAATTAAATTAAAATTAAATTAAAATTAAATTAAAATTAAATTAAAATTAAATTAAAATTAAATTAAAATTAAATTAAAATTAAATTAAAATTAAATTAAAATTAAATTAAAATTAAATTAAAATTAAATTAAAATTAAATTAAAATCAAATTAAAATTAAATTAAAATTAAATTAAAATTAAATTAAAATTAAATTAAAATTAAATTAAAATTAAATTAAAGTTAAATTAAAATTAAATTAAAATTAAATTAAAATTAAATTAAAATTAAATTAAAATTAAATTAAAATTAAATTAAAATTAAATTAAAATTAAATTAAAATTTAATTAAAATTAAATTAAAATTAAATTTAAATTAAATTAAAATTAAATTAAAATTAAATTAAAATTAAATTAAAATTAAATTAAAATTAAATTAAAATTAAATTAAAATTAAATTAAAATTAAATTAAAATTAAATTTAAATTAAATTAAAATTAAATTGAAATTAAATCTACATTAAATTAAAATTGAATTGAAATTGAATTAAAATTAAAGTGACTCACCGACACGATGAGGCCAAACTTAACGGAATCGGACACTGTTTTGGTGATGACTGGTTCCGGCGACAGTACGACGAGAACGAACCGAACTTTTTGGCCAGCAGCAGCGACGAGGAACTGACGGGTTGCACAACGGAACGACGGAAATGGTTCCTACCAGAGAAGTTGTTACAGAGATGCGCGAAGACTGAAACCAAAGGTTCCAATTGAACCGTCAAACGCGGTCCCAATCGAGCAAATTCAAGGAAATAGAAAAACATGGGAAACAAAGCGCAACATGAAAGCACATGAAAGTGTGTTAGTGCAAAGCATGACGTCACTTGTATGCTTGACATCTTATGGGCAGATCAAACTAACACGCACGCGAAAATATGATTTTGTTCACCGCAAAAAATGATTGTTATTGGGTGTGATTGTAAATAAACATAACCTAAATCCTCTTCGCGCATCTCTATAACAACTTCTCTGGTTCTTACGAGTTTAAACTAATTGAGACACGCAAATTTTTCTCATTTTCTCGACCGACGAACGCGATTTTTAAGCTGCCGCCACTAACAATGTTTTTTTCCACTGCCTTTTGCTCAACTGTCAATGATGCGCGAAAAAATCGAACATTCAGCATAAATTCGGGGTTATGATTTATGCTCTCCAAAATTTTTCGATGAGCAACATAACTAACAAATGCCTAACATTGTCGAACGCCTAACTTCCTCCGTGCTGGGCTGTATTGGGTTCCCCCTCCGCAACGCTACCACCATCTGTTGCACCGAATCGTTTTCGTGATCTCTTCGTTGTCTATGAAACAGGAAGCCAAGCGAAGGTTTGACACGTTCCTTCATGAAGTTCGTGTTCGAGCCAGATCAGCGTAAGTCGGGAATGTTACATCCGAGCCTAGTACCCATCAACTTGATGAACAGATGATGAACGTAACCGGAGACCTGCCCAGGTTTTTCCGTGACGAAGGCAAACGAACTATTAGTCCACTCGCTTTTTCAAGTTGGCGTCACTCTTCTTTACTCAAAGAGTAGAATAGCATGAATGTCAGCCCATCGTCGCCATTCGATCCGCATTCCGTAGTCCGTTTTCGTTTGCGGAGGCCAGTATACTTTTGAGCTGATAGAAGAATTCGTCTATCTCGATTCCTTGCTAACGGCTGACAATAACTACTTTCTTACTTTCAGCCCGGGGCACCCACTATGGTGCAAAGGACCGAATTGAAAGATCTCCATCCTGGGCGATTACCAGCCATCGCCTTGACCTGTGGCCAGGTAAAATTTCTGTCTACTTGCTTGGTTTCGTTATTGAGGCTGCGCCGTCATGAGCCTCTGGGTCTACCTCTGCTGCGATGTCCTGCTGGGTTCCAAACTAACGCTTGCAGATTTCGTTTCCGCTCCTGCGTAGAGTGTGACCGACCCACCTCCACTTTCGCTCCCGAATTTCTATCGCTTTCGGCTTTTGATGGTATCGACGATGGAACTCCACATCGGAGATCCAATTGTGAGGCCACCATGCATAAATTTTATACCGCAGGCATCTATTGATAAATACCTGCAGCCGTTGAGTGTTCTCCACTGATACACACCAGGTTTTACTAGCGTATAACAGCACGCTTTTTGGATACCAAGACATTGGAGCCTTTCAACGTTCTCCACTGATTGCCCAGCTACCGTAAAGCTGGAAGGGTTGACCATATTTACGTCCATCGTTTTGGTATTGTTGACGATGATGGAAAGACCTGCCACTAAGGAGCGGTTGGCAAGATCATCGAGCTTGCTCTGCATATCAGAGCGCCGTTGAGCTAGGAGAGCAACGTCATCAACCAGTTGGATGTCATTTCCCGAGCAAAGACGGATAACTAAGTGATATCAGTTTGATAATAAACTATGTGATCGGTGTTATCATGTTGATATTTTTGTTATCATCTTTTCTAATTGAAGATAATCAGAGGATAACAAATTTAGTTATCAATAATTTTGATCTATCGCGATAACATAAAAATACTACTTAATAACAAAATATGTTATCAGTTTCCAAACGCACATTTCAAAGCTTTCCCAAAACTGAAGGTCTGGTGGGCTTCGAATCTAAAAATAGATTCCGCTTTCCATCTTCAATGTGCCTACAGTACGAAAGCGCAGCCTTCAACCACTCTCCCTCTCACTGAGTCCCGTTGGTACAGGGGTATCGGCTGTGACTGGTTCATGATGCCCCGCCAACTATCGCACGCAGTCAGGTTACCCTTTTAGAGCACACTTACTAAGACGCCTTGCATCGCTACGGATGGCTGATTCTATCTTCTGCACTGATGGAGCTTCGGTGTTGACACGAGTAATGCGTCGAACCCTTGGTGGGTCATGCTGAGGTGTTGCCAGCGTGGCCGAAACTTAGGTTTCCAAAGTGCTCGAACCAGCGTTCCAACTGGTAAGCCGGATCGGTCAGTAACTGTCCAGACGTGTCTTTCACGGGCATCATAGCATTTATCTCGGTTCCACTAAGGCGACGTGAGACATCGTAGAGGAGACGGATGTCGTCGGTGTTTGCGGCTTTCTCGCCTTCGTCGGCCAAGGAGTCCGCCCACGCTCTTTTGTCCCGTCTACATGAGCGTTTGACTTCCTTCTCGAGAGCCGAATAGCACTGACGGGCTACGGCTTTGGCTTAGCTTTGTTTTAGCTCGCTCTATCGCGGATTTGGCGTTCCTTCGCTCCTCTATCTTCCTCCAGGTGTAATCTGTGATACACTTCTTTCTCTGGGTGCGTAGCTCACCCACGCTTCTGGAAAACTCTGCAGCAAATTCTTCGGTGTTTTGATTTTTACCATACTGTGCCGAGCGCGGTGCGCAGGTCGCTCCGAATGTAGCGACATCCATCAAGTAGACGTCCGGGATATGCGGAGGACCTTCACTCCAAAACAATCGTTAGGCATGACGATCCTCAGGCTGAATTCTATTTTATGGCACATTTCCTTTAAGTCTTCGCAAAATCCAATACGTTTTTCCCGAAATACAAAGAAGAAGTTGGAGGACGTTCAGCAAGGTGTTCAAAAGGTCCGGTCCCCTTAGCAGCATCGTATTCATGGAAACGCCATCAACCGTAGCCACCGCCTCACAAAAAATACGGATTTTCGGTTTCTTCGGATTGGAGTGAAATCTCGTCTCAGATACTGCACGGGACATAGTGGATTCGCCATTCTCTGGATCGTGGGATCCTCGCTCGGATGGTTCCTGCTCATCAACGGTCGTTCCTGAGGTATTCGCTACAACTGTTTTCGTTCTAATGATTCTGGTGGAACACTTTGCACTTATCCACGTACGCCGAATGTTTGATCACTTCTTGGATTCACTTCCACCCGCGAAATTGGACTTCGTTTGGAAATCGGTTGATATTGGAGCCCACATGTACCAGTCCAAGCGAATATTGATAATTGCCACTCACACCGGATACAATGGTGACTAGGGGAACCGCGGACACTCCTAAATCAACACAGACACTTTCTGCAGTACGGTCTCTGACGTTCGTCTTATCATGCCTCATAACGTCCCCTGACTAGCTGAACTTTCCTAGGAAATACCTGCCAACGCTCTGCCTAGTTGGTTACATACAGGTACTAATGGCGGATGCATTTCGCCACCCTAATTAGTACCTGTTTTGGATATCGTTGTGATTCTCTCCTGAAGCTCGGTAGCTGCTTTTGTCACGATCGTCGAACTCAACATCTCGTTATGCTTCTGCTGTCATTGCTCTACCTACCTTGTTGCGTGAGCTCTGCTGAGAAGACACATTGCACGAACTCTACGCGTAGCCGGAAAGACTTCTCCAGGACTGCTGCTTCCAGTTCCAGCTTCTTGCTCTTCAATTCCAATCGCTTCAAAGCAAGAGCCTTCTGCGCTTCTAGCTTCTCCAGCTGCAACTGAGCACTTCTGGCACGGCGCTAGAGCTGATCCTTTCCGACGATACGCTACTGTGTTTCGACGTCAGCTTATCGGTTTTTGTCGTTTTCTTTTCCACTGCAGTAATGAATGACCGATGGCTGCTGGAAATTCGGGCAGGCAAAAGTGCCATCCGGATCGACGATTCGGTCATCAACTTCGACGCATTGGAAATGCCATAATGACTTGAATTGGCCACAACTAACCATCCTCTCCGTGTCCGGATTGTTGCATTACCTAGAAACAAGACGTACAACCTGCCGTACTTTTTGTACGCCGGGTGCACATTGGTATCTTGGACGATCTACTATCGTAGTAAATATTATAGAATGTTGATACACGTACACCTCCTAATTGACAGGTCCGAAGAAATCTGAACGTGTATTAACAGCAAGTTCAGACGCTATAGAAGAGGTGGTCCAAGAGTTCGGAGGCGGCTACATAGGTCATACCGGTGCTCTTCGGTCAAAACTGACCCTTGTAGTGATCAAGTGGCCGCGGGGAGAACATCCTGGTAGCGTTGCTGTCGTGGCGTCGGTCTACTGGGTAGTACCTGAGCCCGCGGTTGGAATGTGGACCCCGATAAGGGCAGAGGCAGGTGGAGACCCTACTGTCAGCAACTGATAGGACCCGAGACTTCAGTAGGTCAAATTGCGATGCACGCAAGTATCAGTTCTTGATGCTTGCAGAAAAGATTGACGTAGGTGTGGTGTTTGACCAAGTGTTTGACCCTCCCGCCTTCTGAGGACAGAGGGAGTGGTAGGTACCAGTCGGAAAGCTGGCTCAGCACCAGCATGCTACTTTTGTGGACTCCCAAAGTGAGTCATCGATGTGGACCCCAACGCGAGTTTGTTGAAGTTTAGCACCTTAGCCGAAAAAGAGTTGGGTTTGTGAAAAGGGGAGTGTTCATGGCCCAGGAGACAGATTTGCTTTCCATTCCGCATAATCATTATCTGGTCTGTGGCTTGGTTGGTTAAAGCGCCTTTTTCTATAAATGGGTCCAAGGATAAACTAACCACAAAAACCGCACAACAATTGGTGAGATCTTTCCAATATTATTTATTTATGGATAATTCTACTTTATTTGTGATATAAGTTTATTTGAAGTTCGCTATTTTCAACATCCTTTCATCCTTTCATCAGCTGCTTCAGTTCTGGGCTCTTTCTAAGTTGATGAAGGGATTTATAAATGCTTGCAAGGACTTGGCCAGGTGTGTGGAGCTGAGTGGGTCTATGGCATTGTAGATAGTAGCGACATCAGCAATGCTAGTGGATATATTCAACTTTGCAACTCCATCCAAGATTTGTGCAAGTATTCATGCTATGCTATGCTATGCTATGTGGCTTGGTTGGTTAAAGCGCCAGCCTAGCGAATTCGAAGTCGTGGGTTCAAGTTCCACCAGAACGCTATTTTTCCATAAATTCATCTCTCAATTTGTTCAAACATTCTGTGCCTTCTTTATACAAGTTTTTCAGTGGGAAAAAGATGTTGCCTATATGAAAATGTCATAATTGTAGAATAAATGGCTACGGACCCTATTTTCTAAAACATCCTACCGACCTACTCCGATTCTCAACCGGAAGTTCATTCTCCATCCGGTAACCAAGCAAAGCAGTGTGCTTTAATGAAGCATCATCTCTTGGAATTCCGTCTTGCTCTCAATAGAACGCCAGTCCAGTTAGTCGGCGGCCCCGTTCGTTCGTTGTTGGTTGTCGTGCCGTACGCCCGTCCCTATCTGGTGCGACCACACGTTCCATGAGAGGAAAATCACATTCGTCGACCATAACGAGTGAGTGGCACACCACATACCTATACCGGGGCGGGTGGACGAGTGAGTAAATTTAATAGACTGATAAATGAGGCAGGCTTTTATCGCTCGCCCGTCCGTCGTTCTACCGGAAGCAGCTTCAATTTAGTCCCATCATTGCGGCGGCGTTCACCGGAATGCTCTTTGTTCGTTTGAATCTCAGCAAACAATGAGATGGTCAAGGGTGGGGGAGTGTGTGGGTCGGAACGAGACGAATGGCTGTTAGGGTCTTACGAGGTGATGCATGCGCGTATGTAAATGAGATGGGAGGTGTTAAGGTATGATGATCTCTCGCTGTCGGAATATAATGAGCAACAACTGAAGATTCACTTACCTAAAGGATCGGTGGCAAAGCCGGGGCAGCTTTCGAGTGACTGCTGCAGAATGAAAGTGAACACGAGATGTATCAGTGCTAAGATGAAAATTAACGCTAATAGTAGCCACACGATGTGCACCGTATTACTCTGGTTCATGCGGAGAAAGTAACGCTGATACAGCATCTCCACCTGGAAAAAGGGAAAGGAAAAACTTTCTTCAGAATTGAACCTAAAAACTGATCTTGAGTGCGAATCACACAGGTAAGCATTTACTGGCTTAGTTACATGGCTCCTAGGAATCATATCTTGTTATTAACGTTACTTCCCAACTTTGCTTAGTACGAGCACTACCACAGTTATTTACTGATAGCTTCCTCCGCCAATGGCCACTTTGCATGTGTGTATCGTGTGAGAGGCACAAAAATGTTCTATGCTCAAGGAAGTCGTGCAAATTTCTTTCACGAAAAGATTTTGGATTGTCCGTGAGTCAAACCCGTCTTCCTCAGCATGGTTTTGCTGAATGTCCATGCACTTACCGCATCCTAGGGCCTAGGGAAAAATACAATGCAAATTGATTTTCATGAAAATTTTAATAAGGGGAGGGTGCGCAAAATTGCGATCCTTGCTATGCACTTCTGGTTATAATGCTTCCGCTCAGTTTCAAAAATAAAAACTCCTAATTGCTCCCTCTAAGTATGCTGAAATGATATCAAAGTGTCCATTTCTTCCTGCTAATCACTGGTAGACGATACAACACAATAAAACAAGCTGAACAAAAATATTATGCCGTCTGTCGCAAGCGGAATAGGGTACTGGTTCCCTTATTAAGCATGTGGCTCCCATTTTCATCCTACGAAAAACAAAGGATTGAAGCGTTGTTTGTTTTGTTTCTTATTGTTGTACTTTTTGTAAGGAGTGAGCACGCATGAAAACAAAAAGAACGGAAACAATCAGTGCCGTAATCGCTAGTGTTCGAATAGGATGAATATGGGAGCGTGAGATTACTGATGGAACACTTACCCTACAGACGCAATTCTCAAAAGTCCGCACAAAAAGAAAAAAAAAAACACATTTCAACGGCCTAATTAACAAAAAAAAAAGGCTTCGCTGATGCGGCGTGGGCGGTAAGAAGTTTTGGTTTTGCACGTGTACCCAGGGATTCTTTTTTATGGCAGCAAATGAAGAAATAATTCCATTCGAAAACAAAGTACGACCGACCGACGGAGATGTCTTTTTTGTGACTTTTTTTCTGTTGGTCGTAAGGTTTCGAGGCAGACGGTTTTTATTACTGTATTGGTTATTATACAGACAGAGGGAAAAGTTGTAATACCGTCCAGAAAAAGGATTTATACATATATCTATGGCAAGAATATTTCAAACTTGTTCTTCCCAATGTTTATATCAATGAAGATCTATACATACATCTACACTCCCGATCAAAAGTTTGGGGTCACCCCCTCAAAAACATGTCATTTTTAAGGCCCATTTCTCCGCCAATTTGCGACCGATTTCAAAACCCCAGGTCTCTTTCAAAAGATAATAAGTCAAAGTAACTTTAAACATGCTTTAGGTGAAACTTTTTTGAAAATATTTGTATGTAAACTTAACCCAAAGTTGCCAAATTTTCTAAAAAAATGCAAATAAACTTACAGCAGTGTCGCTGGAAATTGGGTGGACCAAATTTTAAGATAAGATCGGTAATATAACCTTTTTTCCATTAGCCTTCAATTGCTTTTTACCGAACTTAGCTTAAAAATCTAGAAAAAAAAAAGTTATTGAGTAAATTAACTCTTGATGTCATCGGCCAAAAGTTTGGGGTCACTTTCGAGAAACATGGAAAAATTAATGTCTTCGTCATCTATAGTTCAATTTTATTTATTTCTGACCCATTCTAAAGATTATTAATTAAATTTACGTTTTATGTATTAAATTTAACATATTCAACGATTTTTTATATAAAAATGTAATGTTAAGTTGCCACATTTCATCAATTTTCAAAAAAACGAGGCAATTTTACGTTAAGTTTTAGTATGTAAATTTTAACAAATATGTGTTGTTCAATGTGTATGCAGTTAGTACCATTCATTATGTTTCCAATAAGAATTAAAATTAAATGAAGGATGATAAAGATATCAACCAATCACTTTTGCATGTTTTACGATAGTAACCCCAAACTTTTGGCCGATGACATCAAGAGCTAATTTACTCAATAACTTTTTATTCTAGATTTTTTAGCTAAGTTCGGTAAAAAGCAGCCGAAGGCTAATAGAAAAAAGGTTATATTACCGCTCTCATCTTAAAATTTGGTCGACCCATTTTCCAGCGACACTGCCGTAAGTTTATTTGCATTTTTTAGAAATTTTGGCAGCTCGAATCGAACCGTAATTTTACCGCATTGTTTGCTATTAAAATGGTCTGGATCGGTCATTGCGTTCCGCAGTTATGGCCATTTGAGTGATCCGGACCAGCACCGGTAGAACAGGCCACATATAAAACTCAACCAAGCCCATCATGCAACACATCAATCTGCGGCGATTTTTGTATCCTTCAGCATGGTTGACAAATTTTGTCGGATATCAACACAGGAGACCGAAAATTCTACGATGTCGGTCTAAAATTCAAGATGGCGGTCTAAAATCCAAAATTCAAGATGGCGGCTGTATAATGGAGTTTTAAGCCCTAATACAAGGTATGCACTTCAAAGGGAATCGCTCAAGTAATTTTCGTTCAGTGCATTATTTTTCCGTGACCGGAATGGTCAAGAAATTTAACACAGCAAGCCCCATTCGATTTGACGTTTCGTTCTAGCTCCATACTAGGATCCGGAATAAAGCGACGCTTTATTATTTCTTGAGCGATTCCTTGCCTAATTTTCCCACGCATCGAGATAGGCCAAGAAATTTCTTGCGATCAGCGTACTACCCATGCCTAAACCATGCAATATGGGTATATTTTGTATGGGGAAGTTGTTTGGAGTCCAATAATGGCGACCAGAATATCCATGATGGCGGTCTAAAATCCAAGATGGCAGCTCCAAATTCAATATGGCGGTTGTTTAGTGGAATTTTTGGCTCTAAAACCATGCAATATGGTTATAATTTGTAAGGGGAAGGTGTCCGGAGTTCAAAAATGGCAACCTGGATATCCAAGGCCCATATAGCCGAGGCGGTAAACGCACGGGTATTCAGCATGACCATGCTGAGAGTGACGGGTTCGATTCCCGGTCGGTCCAGGATCTTTTCGTAAAGGAAATTTCCTTGACTTCCTTGGGCATAGAGTATCTTCGTGCCTGCCACACGATATACACATGCAAAATGGTCATTGGCAGAGGAAGCTCTCAGTTAATAACTGTGGAAGTGCTCATAGAACACTAAGCTGAGAAGCAGGCTTTGTCCCAGTGAGGACGTTACGCCAAGAAGAGGAGGAGAGGAGGATATCCAAGATAGCGGTCTAAAATCCAAAATGGTGGCTCCAAATTCAAGATAGCGGCTGTATAACGGAGTTTTAGGCCCTAAAACCATGCAATATAGGTATGATTTGTATGGGGAAAATGTCTGGAGTCCAAAAATGGCGACCTGAATATCCAATATGGCGGTCTAAAATTCAAGATGGAGGCTGTTTAATGGAGTTTTAGGCCCTAAAACTATGAAAAATGGGTATATTTGGTCTAAGGAAGATAACCGGAGTCCAAAAGAGGCGACCTCAATTTCCAAGAGGGCGAACTAAAATCCGCGACCGCAATATGCAAAATGGTGGCCCAAACACCATGATGGCGGCTCTAAATTCAAGATGGTGGCTGTTTAATGGCGTTTTAAGCTCTAAATCCATGTCTTATGGGTTTATTTGAAATAGAGACGAATTCTGGACTCCAAAAAATGGTGACCAGTATATCCAAGATGGCGGCTCCAAATTCAAGATGGTGGCTGTTCAATGGAGTTCTGGGCTCTAAAATTATGAAATATGCGTATATCTGGTATGGGGAAGAAGTGTGGAGTCGATAACCACCTACAAGCACGTTTCCCAAATGGAGGAGAACGTGCCTCTGGAGCCGACCTACTGATACCTGATACAAGCACGTGCACATGGGAGGGTTTTAAGGTGTTAAACCCCTCCGTTTGACCTAACTTCGTATACTAGGCGCCCCTCCACCTTTAACCGAGAATGCACAAAACCCTTCCTTTTCCGCATAATCTGTGCACGGGTCTGATCACCCATACAACACTATTTTGTAGGAGTAGTTATTTTTTTTATTAAACACATTAGAAAAAAATAGTCGAAAAAGTTTAACCCGAAAGAATTACTGCATTAATACACAATTCAAGTGATGGATTTTTTTTCTAAACAAAAGAATTCGTCTTCGATTTTTTGTGGCCTCATATAAGTAGAAAAAGTAAAGAACCTTTGTTAGTTTTCTATTATGTTTTTGGTGCCCTTACACGTACAATGAAAAACTCAGTGGTCTTGGACCTTCTTCCAGGGATTTCTTCCCTTATCCTTGAAAGAAATCCCTGAATTTTAAAGATATATGTTGGGGGTTTCTTTCAGAAATTCGTTCCGGAATTTCTTCAGAAATATATTCAAGCATTGCCCCATAAATTTAACCTAAAATATCTCAACAGGCTTTTAAAAAGTTCTATCTGAGTTTTAGAATTTCGGAAATTTTCATGGATCTCTTCAGAAAATCATCAAAAAATCATCCAGGTATTTCTTCAGAAATTCCTTCAAAAAATCTTCCGAAGAATTTTTAAGAAATTCTGCCATGATTGCCTTTGGTAATTTCTCCGAGGAATCTTCAGGAATACTTCCATTGATTCCTTAAAAAGGATAGTTTCTTTATGAATTTTCTCATAAGTTCTCTACAGAATATCCAAGAAATTATTCTAGGAACTTCTTCATAAACCCTGGGTAACTTCCGTTACTTTCGAAGAAAATCCCCCAGGTATCAGGTATCAGAAGGCAGGCTCCAGAGGCACGTTATCCTCCATTTGGGACATTTGTGCCATCGCCATACATATGAGCCTATTTCATCATTTACCTGAGGGAGAATGGGACAAGGGATGGGAATTGGGAAAGGGAAAGGTGATGAAATAGGAAGGGGTGCCCTAGAAGAGGGAATGAACGCATAAGCGCAACGAGAGCTCAAAGCTCATATCACAACGGGGTTAATCAGTTCCCTGAAAAGGACACTGTAAAACGCATAAGCGTAAAAAGAGCCTATAGCTCATTGGAGGTAGCTTGCGACGTCATGCGACTTTCAATATGACATAGAAAGGCACGTCATCAAAAGCATCCTCAATATTCAAGAAATCACCCAAGCAAAAACTACGTTTGAGCGAGTGCTTTCTTGAAAACGTATACAACTTTATATAAAAGAGTCACTGTGGACATCCCAAATTGGGAGACATGTGAGTTCACATGAACAGGCATGTTAGCCAGACGAATATCACAAATGTGATAATCGACAATGCGTTTCGAGCATTTCAGAAAGAACGACGTAACCAGATAAATCTGGAACTTATTCCTTCTTTTTACAATGCACGCACCCTTTCGGGATAAAACTACAGAGTAATTTCATGCCATGAGAATACCCAATAGAAAACTACAAGAGTTCAAAACATGTTTGAAAAACTCAAATCCCTCTGGAGAAAAATAGGATAAAACCCCATTTGCTCCAGGAGATTTGAAGTAAGCAGAGCTTTTTAGTGCTCACTAAATCGATTCTATAGCTACAATCCTCGGGGTAGAAGCTAAAGATTCGTAGCTATACAAAAGACTGGTTTATCCGAAGATATTTAGAACTTGAACAGGTCCGAGTTCCATTCAGGAATACCTCTTGCGGTCCGCACAGACCGCAGAGGACAAGCTTCTTTCAAAGCAGTAGCTATGGTATACCACAATGAAGGGCGTTGTAATAACAAAACCATAATGAAACTCTCTTGGAGTAGCAATGGAAGCGAGTTATCCATAAAATGTGATCACAACCAATTATTACAGGTTCCCTAGCTTGTTGAGCAGGGACGCCTGAATACGCAAAGTTTGCGAAGGAACACTCCAAAGTGCAAAAAGGTCAAATGGAGAGTCCTCATCTGACACATGCCAGTCAGTCAACTCATGACAAATTCTGCTCATGCAGAGTTGGGTTAGGTGCAATTCTATGTTAAGTTAACCATGAACTGTACTACCTAAGTATTCCATCAAACTGAAGCATCTCAAATCAATGTTTGAGCTACTTCAGATGCCATATATCAGCGAAAAGATGCTGAAAACAAGAGCTTGCTTGAAGGCATCCATAAGGAAAGGTTGAAACATACTGTTAACGTTATTCTAAAATAGAGCATGCTCGAGGCACGACAGTTCATCTATAATGAAAAAAGCAAAGCTGGGTTCACAAGGTAACCTAAACAGAAGTTACCCTACGAAAATGAACCTTTTGAAGTAGATCCACTTGGGCTACATACGCTTTTCACGCTGAAAATTTATCTGAGGTTTCCTTGCCGTAGCCACTACCCAAACTAGACAGGATTACACTCTTCACAATCACAGCACAAAAAGGAAACATCAACGACGAACCAAATCGTTGTCAATTGAAAAACGCCAATGGCGAAAACGCATTAAGCGAACCCATATAGGCAGTAATGTAAGCTAATTAACAACATTTGAATAACCTCGCCCTTATTTAGCCTCAAATTTGAGACTTAAGAAGGGCAACTGATTATCTCGGAGAAACGCAAGGTCCACTGCACCATTGCTCCGGTTAGCGCAGAAAGGGCGTAATACTGTCGAGGACGCTTTAATTCTCCACAGGCTCCGTTTGTGGTTAAGTTTTTATTAGACCCCCCTAACCATTCATTCTTTGGCACGGTAAGCATAAAGCCGCATAACACCATGAATTAGGGGTCACCTGTTTAGTGGACTCTTACCACTGGATCCGTAGTGTTATTCTTAGCCAATTGAGACAACCGCTACCGACACTACACAGCTATCTAGGCTGATCGGGAAAAGAAGTTAACATTGATGGTCAACTTCCAAACGAACCCGAACAGCCGTCTTCGATTTTTTGTGGCCTCATATAAGTAGAAAAAGTAAAGAACCTTTGTTAGTTTTCTATTATGTTTTTGGTGCCCTTACACGTACAATGAAAAACTCAGTGATCTTGGACCTTCTTCCAGGGATTTCTTCCCTTATCCTTGAAAGAAATCCCTGAATTTTAAAGATATATGTTGGGGGTTTCTTTCAGAAATTCGTTCCGGAATTTCTTCAGAAATATATTCAAGCATTGCCCCATAAATTTAACCTAAAATATCTCAACAGGCTTTTAAAAAGATCTATCTGAGTTTTAGAATTTCGGAAATTTTCATGGATCTCTTCAGAAAATCATCAAAAAATCATCCAGGTATTTCTTCAGAAATTCCTTCAAAAAATCTTCCGAAGAATTTTTAAGAAATTCTGTCATGATTGCCTTTGGTAATTTCTCCGAGGAATCTTCAGGAATACTTCCATTGATTCCTTAAAAAGGATAGTTTCTTTATGAATTTTCTCATAAGTTCTCTACAGAATATCCAAGAAATTATTCTAGGAACTTCTTCATAAACCCTGGGTAACTTCCGTTACTTTCGAAGAAAATCCCCCAGGGATTCCTATCGGAGATTCGCAAGTTCTTTGGAAAATATTCCATGGATCACTCCAGATCCTCCTGAAATACCATCGAAAAAATTGTTAGAAAAAAAAACCTCAAGAAAAAACTCCGTGAATCTACTTAAAAAGCTTCCATAAATTTTGATTAGATCAGGAATCAGTTGTTACGGGTAAACATATTTTATTTTAATTCGTCAATATTCCCCTAATCAAATGTTTATTTATAGGGCTCTGGCACAATAGACGCTCATGAAATGCAATCCTATTTTGATTGCCAATATTTCGTTCAGCGGTTAAATACTAGAGATACAAACCTTTCCCCGACACCAAGGATGGGAAAAAACATTAATTTATTGCGTGTCCCTCACTCACAACCACGCACAATCTGATGCGAGTGTGCTTCTCCCCCAGCCAAGCAAAATCCTTCCACATTCATTACCCATTCATTTTAATCGCCGAGCACCGAGCGACACAAGCAACGACGGCCGAATGAATCGCTACTGAGTCTGTGTGCCGAAGACGAATGAACCAATATTGAACGAATGTTTGCATTCTGAGTCGGGTGCGAGAGCATTCGTTTTGGAACGTTCATTTAGCGTTCAGTGGAAGCATTCAGTACTGAGAATTGAATCAGTGAGCGCGTTTTGATTCAATCAGCTAAATGCCACTCAGTAGTTGAGAGAACGAACGTTCTTTTCGTATACACCAATCCTAGCTGATTCATTTCACCCTCTATTAGTTTCTCTCCTGATTCACTTCGGTGGTGTCGGTGGCAAGCCTTTCGTGTTGCGTTTGTTCATGGTGCGCCGTGCTCTCACTCAGTATTGGCTTGCTGGCGTTCTTTTGGCTATTTTGCATCGCCGGCATTCGAGTGAGCGAATGAGTTTTCCCATGCTTGCCTGACACAGACTTCAACATTATAGAGCTCTAGTAATAGAACCCGATTCAGGATGCCTGATTAGGATAAGTATTCCTAGACAAAAAACAAGCTATGAACACAGCAGTTAAATGACTGTGAACAAAAAGGCAAACAGCCATACAAAACAAAAAACTCTAGCTCTAGGATGACCGATAGACCTACAGGGGATAGACAAAATGATCGGGACAGGCAAAATTTTCCCTTCTCAAAAAATATTCAAATAGCTGTAACTTTTCGAAAAGTGCATCAAATATTCTCAAATTTTTACTGTAAGTGGATCAACTAGTTGTGTATCAGTGGACAAAATTTGGAAAAGATCGGGCTATTCTGCACGAAGTTATAAAGATTCTTGAAAAAGGTATATTTATCCGATAGCCAACTTTGAGCTGTTATATCTCCGGATTCAATGAACTGAATGCAATGAAATTCTGACCATTTATGACTTATATAATGAGCTTTGAAAAACTTTTGACTTAACTTAAAATTCTTAACACGGAAGAAAATTATAACGATTAGATTATTTTTCTAATAAAACACCAAATTTTCTTAAATTTCAAAATCGTTTCAAAATTCAAGATGCTAATTATTATAGTTCATTTATATTCCCTCTAATTGTTTTGAATATAAATATGCTTTGAAAGGAAGCAACAACATAGCCGGCAATTCATTGAAAAAGTAATGAGATGCATATTAAAAATAGATCGATTTACTAAAAAATCATAAAATAAATGAAATCGCTATAACTTTTTCTCTTGTGAATAATTTTAAGTTGAGTCAAACGTTTTTCAGAGCTCATTATATAAGTCGTAAATGGTCAAAATTTCATTGCATTCGGTTCATCGAATCCGAAGGTATAACAGCTCAAAGTTGGCTATCGGATAAATATACCTTTTTCTAGAATCTTTATAACTTCGTGCAGAATCCTTTTCAAACTTTGTCCACTGATATACAACTAGTTGATCCACTTACAGTTAAAATTTGAGAATATTTGATGCACTTTTCGAAAAGTTACAGCTATTTGAATATTTTTTGAGAAGGGAGAATTTTACCTGTCCCGATCATTTTGTCTATCCCCTGTAGAATAAATATGAAGCCTCGTCATCCTGTGATCGGAAGGTGTTATCCATCTGGATTACAGGGCACATTCATGTTTTGTATTGTATTGTGTCCATTTGAGATGTTTTTAATTTGGCGCCCAACGTGGGCCCGAGACTTTGTAGGGTTGTTTATTGAATTTTTATAACACCGTACAATTAATTTTTTATTCATTTTATCATCCAGAAATTCCTTTAGAAATGTGTTCAGTGAATCTCTAAGAAAATCAAAAGTTCTTTCAAAAACTGTTTCATAGATTTTTCAGAAATTCATACAAAGATTTGTTGAGAAGTACTTCCATGTTATTTTTAATGATTTTTTTGTGAGATTCCTCCATAAATTTGTCCAAGGATTCCAAGCCCAAGGAACTATTCAGTAGATTCCTTCCAACACAAATCCAAAGATTCCTTCAGAAATTATCCCAGGAATCCGATCTTCAAATCTATCAAGGTTTGTTCCAGAAGCTCCTTCGGCAGGCTTTTTCAGAAACTCCAGGGATTCGTTAAGAAATTTGTCCAGGGCTTCATTTAGATATTTCTCCAATGAATTTCTCCAAGAATTTCCTCAAGCTTTTTTGGTAGATTTCCATGGGTTCCTTCTAAAACTCAACCTGGAATTACTCTAGATATTCTTCAAGAAATTCGTTTTAAAAACATCGGAAATTTCTCTAGTGATTCCTTTTAAATTTTTGAAAGAGATTTCTTCAGGCATTTTTTTTTCAAAGATTTATTAATAAACTCAATAGTTTCAATAGTTTCTTCATAAAAATCCTTACAAATTCATCCTTCAGCCCACCAGAAATTTGTTCAGGAATTTCTCCAGGGATTCCATTGAGAATTTCCACATGAATTCAGAAAATTCTTCAGGAATTTTTCCGAAGATTGTTGCACCACTACTTTCAGCGATGCAAGCGGGAATTCTTCCAGATATTCCTGCAGAAATTTATGCAGAGATCCGATTAGGATTTTCTCTTGATATTCCTCCATGCCTTACTACAGAAATTCATCCGACATTTACCCAAACGATAAATCTAATAATTCCTCCACGGATTTTTCAAAAATATTTCCCATGAAGGAATTTATATAAAAATTATTTTAGAAATAAATCAAGAGTTTTTTTTTTCTTTGCAGACACATATCTATGCGTTTTTTTTCCAGATTGTCCCTCAGGATTTCTTTTCAGAAATTCTTCACACAGATTTTACCTGGAATTTTCCTATAAATCCTTATTTTTTCTTAGGAATTCCACAAAGAGTTCCCCAAGAAGTTTCTTTAGCAAGTTCTTACAATATTCCTCCTAGGTTTCCTTCAAGAATTTCCCTGAGTCATAAGTTATTTCTCAGGGATTCTACTGAAGATTCCTTCTGAAAATCTTTTTAATACACATTTTTATCTTCATGGTTTTCTTAAAAAGTTTTAGGGATTTCTTCAGGAATTTCACCAAGACTTTTCTTCAAAAGTTCTCCAATTCAGATTTTCAGAAACTCTTTTTATATTCACAAATCCTATATTCACATACGGAAACCGAAATCGTATACGAAGATTGTTCACGGGGTTTTTCTACAAAATCTTTGGGAATTTCCTCCTGTGATATACGCTGAAATATCCACAAGAATTTTTTTAGGAATAACTTCGGCAGTTCCATCAGAAATATCTCATCCTAGGAAATCTATATATGCAGACCCCTGCAAAATTTGTTCCTTCTGTATTTTTTTAGAAGTTCTTCCAGAAATTGTTCAAAAATTATTGTGGAATTCTTCAAGCAGTATTTGATCAGTAAACTTCAATTTTCTAAGAAATTCCTGAAAATTATTTCAAGAAATCTCTTAAAACCTCCCGGAGATATCTTTGTAAGCTCTGAGAGGTTCTTCTTGGATTTTTGGAGGGATTTCAGGACCAAAAAACCTGAAGCAATTTATGTAGTTATCGCTAGCTGAATTCCAGCATGAATGTTTTGGATAATAATCCCAAAACAAAGAGTAACTCTCGCTGAGACCGGCCAAATATTTACACCTTGTCTTGAAAAAGGTTTTTATTGAAGATTTTCTGAAAGTCCTTGCCAAAAAACTAAGGAAAATGCATTTGGTTACTCAAAGTGATGGACCATGGCTTGATTTACAAAACTGCAGACAACTTTTGATAGGAGAAAAAGTCATATCTTTTTCAGTCACCCAACTTTTTAATAACTGTAAATAGTAGCTCTATCTTTCCTCTTTTCAGCAACATTTCTTTTTGAGGTGTTTTTGGAGAAATTTTCAAATTATAACGGATTAAATGGGCTACTATTTGACCAAAATCGAGGGGCCTGCAAAAATTGTTGTGGCTCTAAATAACGGGGGATCCATCAATTTGAGTAACCAAATGCATTTTCCTTTCGTTTTTTTTTTGCGAGGACTTTCAGAAAATTGCCACTAAAAACATTTTTGAAGAAAAGGTGTAAATAGTGGGCCGGTCTCAGCGAGAGTTGCTCAATAATTGTAAAGAAATTTCTGGAGGGATTTCTGGAAAATCCAATGAGGAATCTCCGATGGAATATCTTGAAGAATATCTACAGAAATCTTAAACAAAGTTACTGGTGCATTTTTTGAAGAAATTTTTAAATAAATTTCTGATGGATCCCTGGAGGCTTTTCTAAAGGAGTCCTTGGAAGAACTGCAGGAGAACCTCTGAAGGAATTCTCAGAAAAAAATCCTGATATAATTTCTGAAGGGATTTCCTGGATGAATTCTTTAGTAAACCAGTAAAGTTGTTGAAAAAGGAATTTAAGAAAGTGTTTACGCACAAATCGGGATATTAGAACAAATTTAAAGCAGTGCCTGTAGAAACCCCTGGACGAAGCTCTAGAAGAACCTCTGAGGTATTTATGGAGGAATTTTCAAATAAATTCCTCTGAATCTCTAGAGGGATATTTAATCCAAATTATTGAAAAGTTCCTGGAAAAAATCTGAATTTCCAGAAAAATTTATGAAAATTCTCCGAATCTTTGTGAAAAAAAAATATTTTGAAATTGTATCTTCAGAAGAAAACTTTGGAGCAATTCCTGAAGACCCCGCAGAAGTCCATTGAAGATTTTTTGGAGAAATTCCACAGAAATTCTGCAAATATTTCTTAAGGACTTTTCGAACATTTCTTCAGAAGACACATTCCACGTGATTGCGCGAGAATAAAACTTTTGCTTCCAACAATTGTTATGTTGATAAATACATGCTAACCAGCATATCAAACGATCAGATTTGAATAGAAGACTCATTTTATGCATTCTAATTGGGAATGGGTCCTTTTGAACTTCGAAAGAAAGCAATACAGCGTTACGGGACACTACCGCAAATTATGACGAATTTCGACGAATATAAGTAATAATCTTCATTTTGGTGCAAAATGAATCAAAATCGACACCAATAGTCTGGACATATCGTTCAATAAAGTTCAAAAACCACTGTGTAGAAGTGCATGGAATGTGTCAGAAATGTTTGAAGAAATATATGAAGGAATACAATCATTCACTGATAGCAATCTTTGAAGGAATTTCTTGTAGAATCCTTGAAAGAATCTCAGGAAAACTTTCGGAATGAATTTCTGAAGAAACCCGTGTACCAGTCTCAAGATGAATCTTTTGGAGAAATGCCTTAAGAAAGTCCTGAAGCAATTCGAGAGAAAATTCTTGGGGGATCTCCTGAAAGAATCTCTTAAGGTATCCCTAGATAAATTTTCGAAGAAGTTCATGGATACTCTTGCTAAAAAAATGTTTTGCAACTCGTTGCAGTAATAATCATTAACACTGCTTATACCAACAGGGTTTTTGTAACGTAAAGTACCGACAGGCAAAAAAACGTGGAACTAATTTTTTTGCACATCCATATCTCAGCAGTTAGTGAACCAAATTTCAATCTTTTTGCGTTAACGGAATCCTACACTATCCTAGAGAGGTGTAGTGAAAGCCGATTGGAATTTCATGCAGCTTCCGGTGAGAACCAGGCGAAAACATTAGTTCCACATTTTTAACTTCTTCCGGTTCCGTTTTGTTCCCGGATTGGTTGTGAGTACCATGTCTTTGTAGCGAGTTCTTTCGGAACCTCGACAAGATAGCACCATTCTGTCTTCGGCAAAGTTGTTCAGAACAACAACCACTTCCTGGTGATGGGTTTCATAGTTCCGAATTTCCCCACCACGTGGCGCTAGCGTACATAGTGACTTCCGGTATGACTTTGGTGGGATATAGCACGAGATTGAAGCCAGATAGGAAGATGCGATCTTCGGCAAAGTTGTTCAGGACTACGAGTACTTCCGGGTCATGAAGAGCATAGTTCAAAATTTCACCACCACGTGGCGCTAGTGTACATAGTGACTTCCGGTACGACTTTGGTGGGATATAGCACGAGATTGAAGCCAGATAGGAAGATGCGATCTTCGGCAAAGTTGTTCAGGACTACGAGTACTTCCATTTCATGAAGTGCATAGTTTGGAATTTCACCACCACGTGGCGCTAGTGTACATATTGACTTTCGGTATGACTTTGGAGGGATATAGCACGAAATTGAAGCCAGATAGGAAGATGCGATCTTCGGCAAAGTTGTTCAGGACTACGAGTACTTCCAGTTCATGAAGTGCAAAGTTTGGAATTTCACCACCACGTGGCTCTAATATACGTAGCTACTTACGGTGTGACTTTGGAAGGATCTAGCACGAGATTGAAGCCAGATAGAAAGATGCGATCTTCGGCAAAGTTGTTCAGTACTACGAGTACTTCCAGGTCATGAAGAGCATAGTTTAAAATTTCACCACTACGTGGCGCTAGAGTACATAGTGACTTCCGGTACGACTTTGGTGGGATATAGCACGAGATTGAAGCCAGATAGGAAGATGCGATCTTCGGCAAACTTGTTCAGGACTACGAGTACTTCCATTTCATGAAGTGCATAGTTTGGAATTTCACCACCACGTGGCGCTAGTATACGTAGCTACTTACGGTATGACTTTGGAGGGGTATAGCACGAGATTGATGCCAGATAGGAAGATGCGATCTTCGCAAAGTTGTTCAGGACTACGAGTACTTCTAGGTCATGAAGAGCATAGTTCAAAATTTCACCACCACGTGGCGCTAGTGTACATAGTGGCTTCCGGTACGACTTTGGAGGGATATAGCACGAGATTGAATCCAGATAGAAAGATGCGATCTTCGGCAAAGTTGTTCAGTGCTACGAGTACTTCCAGGTCATGAAGAGCATAGTTCAAAATTTCACCACCACGTGGCGCTAGTGTACATAGTGACTTTCAGTATGACTTTGGAGGGATGTAGCACGAGATTGTAGCCAGATAGGAAGATGCGATCTTCGGCAAAGTTGTTCAGTACTACGAGTACTTCCAGGTCATGAAGAGCATAATACAAAATTTCACCACCACGTGGCGCTAGCGCTAGTGCGATATATCACAAGATTGAAGCCAGATAGGAAGGTACAATCTTCGACAAAGTTGTTCAGGATTACGATTACTTCTAGGTCATGAAGAACGTAGTTCAAAATTTCACCACCACGTGGCTCTAGTGTACATAGTGACTTCCGGTACGCCCTTGGTGGGATATACCACGAGATTGAAGCCAGATAGGAAGATGCGATCTTCGGCAAAGTTGTTAAGGACTACGAGTACTTCCAGGTCATGATCAGCATAGTTCAGAATTTCACTACCACGTGGCGCTAGTGTACATAGTTACTTCCGGTACGACTTTGGTGAGATATATCACAAGATTTAAGCCAGATAGGAAGGTATAATCTTCGACAAAGTTGTTAAGGACTAATACTTCCGAATTTCACCATCACGTGCCACTAGTGTACGTAGCTAGTTCCGGTATGAATTTGGTGGGATATAGCACGAGATTGAAGCCAGATAGAAAAATGCGATCTTCAGCAAAGTTGTTCAGAACTACGAGTACTTCCAGGTCATGAAGAGCATAGTTTAGAATTTCACCACAACGTGGCGCTAGTGTACATAATTACTTCCGATACGACTTTGGTGGGATATAGCACGAGATTGAAGCCAGACAGAAAGGTGCGATGTTCAGCAAAGTTGTTCAGAACTGTGATCTAGATAATGAAGAGCATAGTTCCGACTAACACCACCACGTGGCGCTATATCATTAGAATGATATCAGATAGGAAGGTGTGATCTACGGAAATGTTATTCATGACTACGAGTGCTTCGAGGTCATGAAGAACTTAGTTCCGAATTCCACCACCACGTGATGCTGGTGTACATAGTGACTTCCGATACGTCTTTAGTGAGATGTATCACAAGATTGAAGCCAGATAGAAAGGTATGAGTCTAGCTCCCACGTTCAAGGATCAATGATCAAGGATCATTTCAGGACCACTAGGAGAGTATTCCCTAAGAATATCTACAGAAATACTTTCCGCGAATGCCAATGACGTTTTTCTAAGAGATTCAGTTCTAGTAGAATTATTATTATTATTATTATTATTATTTATTTACGACACTTTACCATAGTAGGCATTCGTGTCGAGTAGAATTATGGTTTTAGTATAATTATTGCAAAAGCTTTGATCTCATGGCAGATTTTTGTTTTCGTGAAAAATGTAAACTTCAGAAAGATATTCTTATATTGATGATTCACACAAGTTTTAGCAAAGATATTCAAATAAATTTCTGGCTCCAACTTCATATTTATTATCCAGAATAATATTTCAAACCCATGACCATCGGCAAATAAAGGGGGACATGCGATCAACTGCGCCACGGACTCGGGCACTCTGGAGAGGAATTTTCGAATAAATCATTGCATAAATTTCTGAAGGAATCTTTCGCGAACGATCTCTAGGAAAAAAAAATACGTAGTAATCCCTGCAAAACATATTCCGAAAGCATCACTAAAAAACTTTCCTATATTCGTGAGTATCATAATGAATCTCTGAAAGAATCTCTAAAATTTATCGTAAATGAATCGCCGAAAGAAGCTCCGGAGTGATTTGAAATGAAATCGCTGAAGTTTTCGGAGGAATTTCTGAAGAAATCCGTGGGGAAAGAAAGCGTTAGAAGATGGGTTCATGAAGGAAAATACAAACGGGCATCTAGAGGAACTCCAGAATCCCTGTTAAAAATTCCCTGTAGAAAATATAAAGGTATGCTTGGGTGAATTTTTGAAGATATCACTGGAAAATCTCCTGAATTCCTGGAAAGATTTGCAAAACAATACTCAAGGATCCCAAATGGATCACCCTGAGGATTTCCCGAAAGAAATCTTGGAAATAATCCAGAAAGGACCGCTGAAGGAATTTCCAAAAAATCACTAGAGGAATCCCGATAGAATCCCTGGAAGAATTTGGCAAAGAAATCGCAGGAGCAGTGTTGGTAAACTCACACTCAAAGCTTGCTCATGAACCGCTCCTGCGTGAGCAAACTCGCACGCGATTCTGAATCGTTTTCTCACGCGCGAGAATTTCATGCAAAATCTCGCTCTCACGAGTCAAGCGTCGAAATCTCGTTTGCTTGTAAAACAAATTCAAATCAATTTTAACGGCATTCAATGTTGTTGTACGCTAGATTTGCTTTTGTTCTATCATACAATCGTAAAAACTTTGATGTAAATATCAAGAACACCAAGAAATAAAGCAATGAGTGAAATCATGAGTTAACTCATGCATGATTTTTTCGGCGGTGAATTTGGCGAGTCAAGAAGCGCACGTGAAACAAGTCAACCATGAGATATGAGAATTTGAGTTTTTACCAACACTGCGCAGGAGAATAGATATTCGAAGGAATCTTGGGAGGCATTTCCGAAGCAATCTCTAAAAAATCCCAAAGAATTCTTGGAGAAATTTTGAAGAATTTTTCGAATACCTGAAAAAATCTTTGAATGAATTATTCAACTATTTCTTGAAGAATTCCTGAATGAATATTTCAAAAAATTCCAGAAGCAATTCCTTTACTGGAAGAAATTCAGCTGGAATCTCTGGAGGGATACCTGAAGGGTGTCCGTGAGGAATTTTAGTAATAATGACTGCATAAATTCCTTTGGGAATTCCACGAATGAATATTCACAGGAATCCTTGGAGGAGGAATTTCTTGAACAATATTTTGAGGAATTCCTGGAGGAATGCTTTGAAAAATATCCGGAGGAATTCCTGGAGACATAATGAATAGGTGAGTTTATTCCAGAAAAATCACCGGAGAAATGCTTGAATAAAATTATAAATAAATTCCAGTAGAAATCTGTGGAACAAAAATCCCTAATAAAATTCTCGAATACATCATTGAAAAAAATCCCAGGACTAATCCTGAGGAAATTCCTTGTCGGAATTTCCTTGAGGAATTCCCATACAAATAGCTAGATAAATTGTCAGAACATTCCTTAGAGTGAGTCAAAGAAGTCCCAATCTGGCCTAAATTTCTCTTACATAGCTCTTAAAAATCGTTTTTTTGTATACTATCGAAACGTGGTGGTGAAATTTCAAACCCGGTAGTGCTGGTAGCCCTGAACAATTTTGCCTTCCTATCAGACTTGAAGATCGTGCAAAACCTCATCAAATTCGTATCGGAGATTAGTATGTACACTAGCGCCAGGGATGGGAACACTCACTTGCAAAGAGTTACACTCATTTGCAATTTTCTCAGCTCAGAAGCGTGCAATCAAAAAACGATGCATGGACGACTGTTACCTTGTGGTTTTGTCTAAAAGTTTGCCGAATAGAGCAAGGGTCGCACACGCATATCAAAGCTGTGACAGAGCTGTGAAAGCTACTCTCCACGAGGTGAGTGTAATTTACATTCACCTAGTGGAGAGTTGCCTTCGTAGCTCCCTCACGACTTAAGTATGCGTGTACGGCCCCCACTCTATTCGGCAAACTTTTAGACAAAACCACAAGGCAAAAGTCGTCCATACATCGATTTTTGATTGCACGCTTCCGAGTTGAGAAAATAACAAGTGAGTGTAACTCTTTGCAAGTGAGTGTCCCCATCCTTGACTAGCGCCACGTGGTGGTGACGTTCGGAACTGGAAATACTTGTTGTCCTGAACAACTTTGCCGAAGATCGCATCTTCCTATCTGGCTTCAATCTCGTGCTATATCCCACCAAAGCCGTACGGGAAGTCACTATATACACTAGCGCCACGTGGTGGTGAAATTTTGAACTATGCTCTTCATGACCCGGAAGTACTCGTAGTCCTGAACAACTTTGCCGAAGATCGCATCTTCCTATCTGGCTTCAATCTCGTGCTATATCCCTCCAAAGTCGTACCGGAAGCCACTATGAACACTAGCGCCACGTGGTGGTGAAATTTCGAACTATGCCCTTCATGACCTAGAAGTACTCGTAGTCCTGAACAACTTTGCCGAAGATCGCATCTTCCTATCTGGCTTCAATCTCGTGCTATATCCCACCAAAGCCGTACGGGAAGTCACTATATACACTAGCGCCACGTGGTGGTGAAATTTTGAACTATGCTCTTCATGACCCGGAAGTACTCGTAGTCCCGAACAACTTTGCCGAAGATCGCATCTTCCTATCTGGCTTCAATCTCGTGCTATATCCCACCAAAGTCGTACCGGAAGTCACTATGTACACTAGCACCACGTGGTGTCGAAATTTTGAACTATGCTCTTCATGACCCGGAAGTACTCGTAGTCCTGAATAACTTTGCCGAAGATCGCATCTTCCTATCTGGCTTCAATCTCGTGCTATATCCCACCAAAGCCGTACGGGAAGTCACTATATACACTAGCGCCACGTGGTGGTGAAATTTTGAACTATGCTCTTCATGACCCGGAAGTACTCGTAGTCCTGAACAACTTTGCCGAAGATCGCATCTTCCTATCTGGCTTCAATCTCGTGCTATATCCCACAAAAGTCGTACCGGAAGTCACTATGTACACTAGCGCCACGTGGTGGTGAAATTTTGAACTATGCTCTTCATGACCCGGAAGTACTCGTAGTCCTGAACAACTTTGCCGATGATCGCATCTTCCTATCTGGCTTCAATCTCGTGCTATATCCCACCAAAGTCGTACCGGAAGTCACTATGTACACTAGCACCACGTGGTGTCGAAATTTTGAACTATGCTCTTCATGACCCGGAAGTACTCGTAGTCCTGAACAACTTTGCCGAAGATCGCATCTTCCTATCTGGCTTCAATCTCGTGCTATATCACACCAAAGTCGTACCGGAAGTCACTATGTACACTAGCGCCACGTGGTGGTGAAATTTTGAACTATGCTCTTCATGACCCGGAAGTACTCGTAGTCCTGAACAACTTTGCCGATGATCGCATCTTCCTATCTGGCTTCAATCTCGTGCTATATCCCACCAAAGTCGTACCGGAAGTCACTATGCACACTAGCACCACGTGGTGTCGAAATTTTGAACTATGCTCTTCATGACCCGGAAGTACTCGTAGTCCTGAACAACTTTGCCGAAGATCGCATCTTCCTATCTGGCTTCAATCTTGTGCTATATCCCACCAAAGTCGTACCGGAAGTCACTATGTACACTAGCGCTACGTGGTGGTGAAATTTTGAACTATGCTCTTCATGACCCGGAAGTACTCGTAGTCCCGAACAACTTTGCCGAAGATCGCATCTTCCTATCTGGCTTCAATCTCGTGCTATATCACACCAAAGTCGTACCGGAAGTCACTATGTACACTAGCGCCACGTGGTGGTGAAATTTTGAACTATGCTCTTCATGACCCGGAAGTACTCGTAGTCCTGAACAACTTTGCCGATGATCGCATCTTCCTATCTGGCTTCAATCTCGTGCTATATCCCACCAAAGTCATACCGGAAGTCACTATGTACGCTAGCGCCACGTGGTGGGGAAATTCGGAACTATGAAACCCATCACCAGGAAGTGGTTGTTGTTCTGAACAACTTTGCCGAAGACAGAATGGTGCTATCTTGTCGAGGTTCCGAAAGAACTCGCTACAAAGACATGGTACTCACAACCAATCCGGGAACGGCTTTAGGACAGAAGGTCGAAGGACAAATGGTCGAAGGACAAAAGGTCGAAGGACAAATAGTCGAATGGACAAAAGGTCGAATGGACAAAAGGTCGAATGGACAAAAGGTCGAATGGACAAAAGGTCGAATGGACAAAAGGTCGAATGGGACAGAAGGTCGAATGGACAAAAGGTCGAATGGACAAAAGGTCGAATGGGACAGAAGGTCGAATGGGACAAAAGGTCGAATGGTTCATGTTCTTGCTCATTGAGAGAAACATTATGGTGCTTTTATAGTAATCATATGTATTTCAGCCACTGACATTTCTATAGGAAATTTTTCCTTCTTTAGTTTATAGGCTATTCTTTCAAGTTGTGTTGGTGTAGTATTTAATGGCAATTCAGTTTGATGTTTTGTTCAGTAATTTTTCCTTCTTAAATTTATAGGCTGTTCTTTTAAGTTTTGTTACTGAATAATTTATCGACTATTTAGGTACTTATAATTTAATCAGAAATTTTGCCTTCTTTAATTCAATAGCTGTTCTTTCTATCTCTACTGCAGAAAAAAATACTACTTGTGATTAGTGATCATCCGGGATGATTCATCTCCTCTTGGATTTATAGGTAATTTCGACGAATTACACTGTATAAGTATAAATAATTTCTTCGAATTTCGACTGCTGATGATTATGTTGGGAGGTATGGCGTTCAGTCTTTGCAAGAATAACTCAAAAACGGATTCTTAAGCTTTCATAAGTTATACCTCTAAAGATTGAAAGCCATACCTCCAAGCCCGTGAACCGTATAGTACATTTTTTTCATTATAGGATTTTGGAGGCATTCAAAGAGCTTCCGAGCATTTTTCGGCGGATTTCACAAACGTTACGGAGGCGTTATATGGCGTTTTTGGGGGTTTCGGAGGGCCTGAGGTGCGTTACATGGGGTTTCTGGGGGTTTAAGGGGGATTTTGGAGGCATTCCAAAGAGCTTCAGAGAATTTTCGGCGGATTTCACAAACGTTACGGAAGCGTTACATAGCGTTTTCAGGGGTTTCGGAAGGTCTGAGGTGCGTTACATGGGGTTTCTGGGGGTATTAGGGGGATTTTGGAGGCATTCCAAAGAGCTTCAGAGCATTTTCGGCGGATTTCAGAAACGTTACGCAGGCGTTACATGCCGTTTTCTGGGGTTTTGGAGAGTCTGAGGTGCGTAACATGGGGTTTCCGGGGGTATTAGGGGGATTTTGGAGGCATTCCAAAGAGCTTCAGAGCATTTTTCGGCGGATTTCACAAACGTTACGAAGGCGTTACATGCCGTTTTCTGGGGTTTTGGAGAGTCTGAGGTGCGTTACATGGGGTTTCCAGGGGTATTAGGGGGATTTTGGAGGCATTCCAAAGAGCTTCAGAGCATTTTTCGGCGGATTTCAGAAACGTTACGAAGGCGTTACATGCCGTTTTCTGGGGTTTCGGAGGGTCTGAGGTGCGTTACATGGGGTTTCCGGGGGTATTAGGGGGATTTTGGAGGCATACCAAAGAGCTTCAGAGAATTTTCGGTGGATTTCACAAACGTTACGAAAGCGTTACATAGCGTTTTCAGGGGTTTCGGAAGGTCTGAGGTGCGTTACATGGGGTTTCTGGGGTTTTAAGGGGGATTTTGGAGGCATTCCAAAGAGCTTCAAAGCATTTTCGGCGGATTTCACTTTCATGAATAACATTACTTTATATCCTTCTATAGTCTAGTTTACGAAACGACAACAGTGTTGATATTGATATTAACACTCACGGGCTTAGGCGCATCCTCCTGTCAAACTTTCATTCATGAAATAAGCGATCAGCTGATCCGAAACGTCTCGTAAAATGGCTCATTGGCTTCTACTTTCTATCATTCTAGGCATCTACTTCGAATTACAATGCGGTAGTAAATAGCTGCATATAAGCTAATTGTCGTTTTACTGACCACTTTATCATGTCTTCCAAATTGTCTACTGTCAATTATACCTTTTGTTCTATTCGACCTTTTGTCCATTCGACCTTTTGTCCATTCGACCTTTTGTCCATTCGACCTTTTGTCCTTCGACCTTTTGTCCTTCGACCTTATGTCTTTCGACCTTTTGTCATAGATTCCCGGGAACAAAACGGAACCGGAAGAAGTTAAAAATGTGGAACTAATGTTTTCGCCTGGTTCTCACCGGAAGCTGCATGAAATTCCAATCGGCTTTCACTACACCTCTCTAGGATAGTGTAGGATTCCGTTAACGCAAAAAGATTGAAATTTGGTTCACTAACTGCTGAGATATGGATGTGCAAAAAAACAGTTCCACGTTTTTTTGCCTGTCGGTACTTAGCGTGTTAACAAGTGCTATGACCATTTTTAATTATTCCACAACTTTCCAAATTCATTTAACATTCGCTGAATTCAGTATATTCCAGCAGATTTATTGGAACTCATCACCAGTGAACACCATTTTAGGTGGATAAATCGTGTAACATAACAGTAAAAAAAGGTTCGTTTCGAATTTGTAGAAACTGGCCAGCTGATATTTTGAGCTGGGTTGCATTATTTGTCAGGCTGTTGTCTTTGATCTCAGAACTGTTGATGGGCTGATTAAATGATAGGATGAATTTGGAAAGACGGGTTTATTTCTCCGTCGTCTGCAATTAGAATTAGATTCAGACATCGGTGCGGTTTACATTTTTTAATTTGTTTCAACTTGACAATGATATTTTCTACAAGAGTTTGTTTTGTCCGCAATGGAGGCGTAATTGATGTTTGGGTGATAAAAGCGTACTTCTAAGAATACAAGTAGAATGCTTTAGAAGGTGAACCAAACAAAACATTTCCATCTGCAAATAAATTGTTTCTCGAAATTTGCATTACATTCCTCCAATCAATATGGAAATGCGAATTTCCTCACCGCATTCATTGGCACAACAATCGACCTAATTTCCTCACTCAATATCAATTGTACTCGGCTTAATTGAAAACAGTTCTCCACTTCTCAGGAGTGAGAAACCGTCGTCGTCGTCGACGACGTCCCATTTCAATCACATTCACTTTCTCACACTACTACTGCCAACTGCCCACATGCCCATAAATGAACCAACAAACTAGGCTAACATGACCAAATTGGCACGGAACCATCATTCACATCGGGATCCGGTCCGATTGAGCTACTTTATACCACTCCTTCAACCACCCACCCACTACTTCCGCAACCAAGTGGACGACTGTGGGGAGTGAGTCCATAAAACCCAATCTTCTCTTGTATCAACCTCCTGGGAAAATGCTTTCCATGCGGATGGCCTGTTTGATGCAACCGTAGAATACATATGCAGTAATGCTTTGATTTTGACTGAGAAAATCAAAATTACTTTTGAGTTCTGGATATTCAAGAACTTCCTGGGACAAAGCCTTAAGATCTACAAAAAAAATCATCTTCGAGATTTTTTTTCAGCTCTGGCAAAAAATCACAGAAATATTCATCCAATAAAGTAAAAACTTCAAAGATATCTAAGTCATGGAGTCCTACAAAGGTCTACGACTATTCAAAGGCATCCAAAGACTTCTCTTAATATAAAAAAACGGCAAGACTTGCAAGAATTCATTGCAAAAATAAACCTTTTCTCCAGTTCCATACTCCCTGCAAGAGTCCAATAACAGCATTGGACGATGACAAGGACGCGGGGAACGAAAGACGACCGCCCGACTCGAGTCGACGAGAATATGATTTTGTTTGCGCTTGAAAGCAGAACAACTTGAGTAAATGTTGCACAACAATGACATCTTCATATCCTGTCCGTCGTCCTGCGCTTCCAAGGGAGTTTCCAGGGGAAAATAACCAGGACACCGATGCATCTGTCGTCGTTACCGTCATCGTCATCGTTCCCACGCTGAAATATGTAGTGGGATCGAGTGAAGGGATCTGTTGTGTTCTGTTGTTGTCTGTGCCTTCTTGGGAAATGGTATTCTTTCTTGGCCTCGTGCATATGTTATGTGTGTGCATTTAATTTTTCTCAACGACTCTCGTACCTATCACTTTGAAAGCTTAGGGATTTTGAGTTGAGGGGTGCATCCATTGGTGGATGCAGGCCTTTTGTAAAATCAAGGGATTTGGGGGGTGTTATGTAAAATGTGAAGCAGAAGGAATAATATTAAGAAAATTCTAAATGAATTCCTGAAATAATTTCAGAAAAAGGAATGTTTTAAGAATCCATAGATGGATTTTCTGAAGAAATTCCAGGGGGAAAACCTAACAAAACCTCTTGAAATATTTAAGAAGAAAATTCTGGAGAAATCTCCTAATAAAAATCCATAAAAAATTAATGAATGGATTCTTCAGGAGAATCCATGGAGAAATTCCCAGAGGTACGCTTGGAAGAATGCTGGAGGAATTTCCAAGAAAATACATAGAGGAATACCCGGTGGAATTTCTGATGTAATCTCTGTGTGAATTTCAGCAGGAATCTCTACAAGAATGTCTTCCAGCCTTTCCGTTAGAATCTCTGGAAGAATCTGTAGAAAAATTGTAATGTGAAAGAATGTGCAGAAATCTTGAATATTTCCTTAATAATCTCTTGAAAAATTAGTCCAGAATTTTTGGAGAAAAATCTTTTGAAAGGTTCTAAGAAAATTTCGAAGGACTTCTAAATGTCTGATTTGTAATGTATCCGTGAATTAATATCTTTAAAAAATCCATGGAGTATTTTGAGAATGTTCATGAAAGGTTTTCTAAATGAATGCTTCCGAAAATTTCTGGAGGAATCTCTACAAAAAATACGAAGAAATTCATACATAAACTTCTAGAACAATCTAAGCAAGATTAAAAAAAATCCAGAAGTATTTTCTAAAGGAATCCATCTAACTATTTTGGAAGCTATCCGTGCAAGACTTTCTTAAGGGGTTCTTGAAGAAATTTCTAGAGGACATTCTAATGTCTAAAGGAATTCCTAGAATATATTGTGAAAAAAAAAAAAGAATTGTCTGAATTTCTTTAGGATTTCTTGGTTTATTTTTCAAAGTTAATCTACGAGTTTCTAAAGGTGTCCCTATAAGAATTTCTTTAAGAATCCCTGGGAGCTTTTTCAGAAACTTGTGAAAGATATTTTAAAGGAATTATAGAATATATATTTCAACTAGGCTTCATGAAAGAATTTTTGAAAAATCTGTGGAAGTTTTTTCAAAGTAATCCTTGGAGAAATTTGTAAAGAAATCTCTGGAGGAAAATAAAAAATATCTTCATTTTCAAAGGAATTATTAGTCGAATTTATAATAAAAGCCATAGGAGTTCTTCTGGAAGAATCCCTAGAAAAAAATGTGAATGAACCTCTGGGGAAGTTTCTACAGGAATCCCTGTAGAAAATTCCCGAATGGATCTCACGATTTTATAAAAGAGTCCCTGGAGGAATTTCTGAAAGAATCCCACGAAGATTTTCTGACATGAAATCATATTTTTAAAAGAAAGTCCCCTGAGCAATTTCGCCAGCAAACCCCGGAAAAAGATCTTGTACCGACTTTACTAACCCTCTAAGCAGAATACCCTCTTCGAATGAGTGTAATCAGTTTTGCACCCTTTAATTTCGCCCTAATTTTCATATTCCAACGGAATTAAAAGCTACAAAACCGATTACACTCATTCGAACCCGAAGAAAGTTTGTATCATTGGAAGATCGTTTGAGAAAATGCTAAACAGAATTTCTGAAGAATTTTCCAAAACGAAAAATCTGAATAAGTCCCGATAAAAATAGAGTAAATCTCTAAAAGATTTTCTGGAGAAATTTCTGGAAAATTTCTTACACATTTTTGTACACAACTCTGTGAACTTTATTACAAGTTTTATTTTGGTGATAAACGTGCTATTTAAACTTGTTAATTTTGTCCCATATTCAATTCACATTTGTAGTGCTCTGACATAATAGAGCGTCATGAGATCGCATCAATCTCATATTGATGGACTACATTTAGGTCCATTCGAGCAAAAACCAACTACCAGATAACGGAATCGTTCTCTTACAGGACCATCCAAACGTAAAGGTCTTGTATTGAAACTCGAATCAGCATGCCCGATTAAGATTAGTTTTCCTAGCCAAAAACCAAGCCATGAACACAGCAACAAATGCTGTGATCTAAAAGGCAAACTGCCAACTAATATACAATTCCAGGATGACTGATGGACCCAAACCAATACATGAAACCTCGTCATCCTGTGATCGGAAGATGTTGTCCATCTGGATAACAGGGCACATTTATGTTTTGTGTCGTGTTGTGATAATTTGTAATGTGGATGTCGCTAATTTGTTCATTTGTAAGGTTCCATGTTTTGTGATAATTCTTTGTAATCATTTATTTTCTTAAGAAATCTCTAGTGAAACTTCCCTAGTGGAATTTCTTTCTGGTGAAATCCTTGGGAGAATTTCCTAAGTAACCCCAGCACAGCATCAATTCTTTTTAAAACATTTTCTGAAAAACTCTGTAATAGTTTCTGAAAGCATCGCTGAAAATTTTGTTGAAGGAATTTCTGGAGAAATTTCTGAATATATGTGTTGAGAAATTTCTGAAGGAATTTTAGAAAAAAATCCTGAAGAATTCCTGCCTAAATTCATTGATAGTTTTTTGAAAAAAAATGAGCAATTTCAAAAGTAAATCATGCAATATGCTCTGAAAGAAATCTTTGTGAAATTTGTAGAATAGGAGGAATTTCTAAGCAAATCCCTGAAGAAAATTTCCTGGTGAATCCATGGAAGATTTTTTGAAAGAATCCGTGAGGGATCTGTTTGCCGAATACTCTAAAAAATCTCCGAAAAAAAAATCTGGAAGATTTTCCAGAAGAATTTCTGAAGTCATTTTTGGTACAATTTAAAAAAAAATTCTAAAAAATCTCCAAATGAATGCCTAAAGAAATTTCTGAATAAATATTCACAGTAATTTTTTAAGTTATCTCTGGGTAAATTTCTCAAAAAAAAAACTGAAATGTTTTGTTAAAAATCATGGAGGAATTGGTGAAGCAATTCGTGCCAGATTTCGTAAAAGAATTCTTTGCGACACATCTGGAGGAACACATGGAAGATTTTCTGAAATAATCTGATTTGGAAAGGAATCTTCAGCAGGAAGTTTGGCTTCTTACAAATCACTGCTCACTCAGCATTCTACGTTGTCATTTCCTCAATAGAGAAGATACAGCATATAGAGTTGTTAAAAAAGGAAAGTTAGAATAAAAAACGAGGAAAAATCAAGGTTTTAAGGAATGGAAAGATGAAAAAATAAAATATTGAGAAGAAAGAAAAAAATAAAAAAAAAATACATAAGATGAGAAACTAGATACGATGAAAAGTAAAGAAATAAGTCAAGATTGAGAAGATTGAAATCTTACAGAGAAATTAGAAACAAATATACATTAAATATGATCGGACTTATTTAGAAGCTGCTTGTTGTGAAACTCGAACTGAAGCATTTTCCATGAAAAATGGGCCGTTAAATCGAATGGTAATGGTTTCATCTTGTGCAGACCTCGGGAAGGGGCTAATTTTGCCTCATTTTAGACTAAATCAACCGTTTCCAATGGTTATAGTCCCATAACTCTACATGCCAACGGTCGCATGCTGCCCTGGCCACGTCCTTGCGACAGCTGAGCGATAGGAAAGGAAAATTAGTCGGACTCCTAAGAAAGAACATAGAGACCTCTACATTTTCTCAGTCCTAAGTGTCACGGGATTTCGGGTGTTGTTCATGGAAGGGTAAAGTCCAAAGGATACGTTTGGTCAACATTTAGGTGCATATGGTTGTGTTGAATCAGCTGCCTGATTCCTTTTCCATCTTGATCCTTGTTAGGGTGTTCGATTGCGAACTGGGATTTATTCAAAAATGCTGTATACTATTGTAACTAATTATGTATGAACATGTTTTTCATGGACTTTATTTAGAAAAGTTCTAATACTCGATAATTTATGTAACTAATGGCACCAAATGTCTGCCGAAATTCTTCGAACGATTCAATCGATAGGGAACTAAATAAATTTGGCCAATTTGGCGAGGAAATGCACTTTTCATTGACACATAATGAAATACGATGTACATTTCTCAAAATGCCACTATGTCAAGCGCATTTCTATGCTGCTGTGTAACATGATATAGATACCATTGTAAATCCATGTTGCAAACCCCATTCTCCACAGAGACGTCACTGGGCATAATGCAACTCACTATCCGAAGCGCACGCAAATAGAATAAAGAGGGAAACGCAACGAATCTTGTCACCACCACCAGAGAGTCAGTCGGTGGGCTCCTTTGCCTGGCTGGTCGTCTTCAGCTCCTGAGCATCATCATCTGGGGATGCTACTGAGGATGCCACCAGAAGCGTAACCCACTTTACATTCAAAATATAAGAATTTCCCAGAATGCCAGGATGGACGGAAGTGCAGACAGTCAGTGCAGTAGTGGCTGGTGTGCGGTGGGGCTTATTTGATAAGAGAAGGAAAATTTCATAACTTCAATCGAGACACGGAGCCGGGATCTCGATGCAACACCACCAGTGCAGTGAGACCTGAGAGCTGAGGGAGTAACTATGATGAATATGGATGGATGGATGGATGGAAGAGGATGCTGCAAAAAGTGAGAATAATCAACTAACCGGTGTTCACTCAATTTTGTGAAACCCAGGTCCGGGTGACCTTGGCAGGGGATTGGGAGTTTCTTGTTGCAGTGCTTCTGAAGGAATCATAACTGAAATTGTGAACCCAGGATGGTTTGATGGGGATCTATTCTATATTTCGGAGGTAGGTAGTACGTTAGGAATGTGTATTGTCAAAGAGGTAGAGTTTACTGGGTGCATGCGATGAATTTGACAAGAAATGACAAAAATTGTATAATTGGAATAATTCCGATGCCAAGCGAATAAGTTGTTTTGGGTATATGCTCAAAGCTCTGAAATGTTTATTCGTTTTTAACCCTTCTGGAGGATCGACTGAGGATTTTAATCTACGATTTAAACGGCTACGCAGTCTTTTAATTTGGGAAAACGAGGTTTATTATTTGCCCGACGTTTCGACACTGGGGTTTTGTGTCATCTTCAGCGGTAATTAATTTTTCGTTTTTGGTCTTATGTTTCGTCTAACTGTAACTGTCGAGTTGTTGTTGATACATGACTTATTTGGTTTGTCTAGTTTTGCAACGGACTGTACGCGTTTGGCGCAAATCAACTAGCAAATCTAGATATAAACGTAATGTGATCCAAGCCCAGTGACAGCACTGACAAACTTATTTATAGCTCGTAGGTTTTATACGGGCATACAGGGCTAATGTTAGTGCTTACTGTTTAAAGTGCCAATAAGAAATGCTAATATAGAGTTTTTTTTACACTAAAAAGCTGTTCAATGACCGGTATAATGCTCAGAACAGTGCTTAGTGGTTACCTGAGGTTGTAGAACCATATGCTGCTATAGAGTGCAGTTATGTGGTACTGCTACACGAATTTTCAATTGTATTCAATTCAAACAAACGTCATGGTAAGAGAAAAAAAAACCTGGGATTTCTTTACGAATTCTTTCAAGGACACCTCCAGAAATTCCTTTAGACATTTATTCAGGAACTTTCCAGGGATTCTTTCAGTAATTTCTCATGGGATTTCTCCAGGAGTTTCCCCTTCGTGAATTCTTGTATGGGCATTAGGGTGGCCCACACTTATATGAAAAACAAATATTTCGAAAAATGCCAAGTCTTACCTCCTAGATTAGTTGTTTTGGACTCCCAAAAGCTACGTTCAAAATTTGAGCAAAATCAATTAAGCATAAGGGGGCGCTCAAAACGCTTGAAATTTGTATGGGAAAACTTGGCCAAATGTATGCAGAAATTTTAAATTTTCGAATTTTGCCGCTAGGTGGCGCTGTAAGTGTTCAATAAATAAAACCTTTTGTATTATTGTAGGTGACTATATGCCAAATAACTTTGTCGAAGACCGCAAAGTGATCCGACGGCTGTGATAACTGTTATACCCCAAGCAAAGTGAGGCCAAGTATTGAGATTTCATTATCGATATTATTCCTTTACATGTATTGGAAAAACAACAATAAAGTTTATCCTCACTTTACCTAGGGTATAACTTTTTTCACAGACGTTGGATACCTTTGCGGTCTTCGACAAAGTTGTTCGGCACATAGTCACCTACAATAATACAAAAGGGTTTGATTATTGAACGTTTACAGTGCCATCTAGCGGCAAAATTCAAAAACTTAAAATTTCTGCGTACATTTGGCCAAGTTTTCCCATACAAATTTCAAGCGTTTTGAGCGCCCCCTTAGGCCTAATTGATTTTGCTCAAATTTTGAACGTAGCTTCTGTGAGTCCAAAACAACTAATTTAGGAGGTAAGACTTTGTTTCAAGGGTTCGTTCCAAGAAATGCTTCAAAAATTCGTGCCAAGATTCCTTCAAATTTTTTACAGATACTTCTACAAAGATGCATTGACGAATTCTTCCAGGAATTTTTCCATAGCTTCCTTCAGTGATTCCAGCATGGATTGCTCCAGAGATTTTTTTGCTTTTACTTAGGCCGATGCAAATATTTAATTTGTTTTATGTCACCCCCCCCCCTTCAAAAATCTCAAAATATTGAAGGGGCGAAAAAAAAAACATGGCTGCCCATGACTCAATTTTCCATAGAAAAAAAATGTTTGCAAACAACTATTTTTCAATAGTTGAAAAATATTTTTTCAATAGTTGGCATAATTTATAATTTTTCAATAGTCTTTTTTCGTTTGTTCCTTATTTATTTTTGTCCCCCCCCCCCTCGTACCCGATGAGAGGTCTCGGACATAAAAGAAAAATAATATTTGCATCGGCCTTATGAGATTTTCAGCCCAAGGTTGGTTCATCTCAGTTCCATAGAACTTTTCCAGAATTCCTCTATGGGTTTCACCAGACGTTCCTCCGGCAATTTCTCCTGTGATATTATAAGAGGCTCCTCCAGGGATTGTTCCAGTGCTTTTTTCGATGATTTCTCCAGGAATTTCTCCAGGGGTTCCCAAAGGAATGTCAACATAAATTCTTTTAGGTATTTCTAAAAGTGTTCCTTTGGAGCTTTCTTCAGGGATTTCTTCATATATTCATTCAAGAGTTCCACAAGATATTGCCCCAATAATTCAATCTGGAATAATTCGAAGTATTTCAGCAGGAATATCTTCCACAAACCCTTATAGGAAATTTTACCAGAGATTAGCTTTAAATTAATTTAGGATGTACGATACATTCTTTTGGGAGTCCATCCAAATATTCCAACAATAATTCGTCCAAAAATCATTGCAGACATGGATTCCTTCATATCCAGGATCTTGTTAAGAAAGCATTCCTGAGATTTCCTAAGAAATTGAAATCCTCCAGGTTTTCCTTCACGAATTCCTCCAGGAAATCCTCCAGAGATTCCTCCAGTTATTCCTTCAAGGATTCCTCCAGCAATTCCCAAAGAAGAACCTCCAAGAATTCCTCCAGGTGTTCATCCAAGATTTTACCCAGGAATTTCTGAAAAAAAAACTTCTCCCGCAAATTCTCTAGGAATTACCCCAGGAATGTTTCAGGGATTCCTCCAGGATTTTCGCAGCGATTCCTCCAGCAAATCCTCCAAAGATGCCTCCAGAAAATCCTCCTGAAATTCCTCTCAGGATTCTTCCAAGAAATCCACTAGGGAGTTCACTTGAAATTTTTCCAGGAATATACCTTCAGGGTTTTTTCAGGGATTCCTCCAGGAACTTCTCTAGAAATTCCTTCAGGGATTTCAGGAGTTCCTTCGAGGATTTCTACAGGAATTCCTCCAGAAACTCCTTCAGTATTTTCTTAAGGGATTTTTTTTTTTCATATATACAGTATGCGGCAGGAAAAAATGCGAAAGTGTTTTTCAACTTGAAACCTTGTTTTCGTCCATTTGACGTTAACCAATCTATGTTTCAACGTTCCATGATCTCTAATAGGCTTGTTTTCTTAAAAGTTAATTAAAAATTTTCCTTTTTTTGGTGACTAACTTTTACAGGGTGGCGCCTAAATTAGAATTTTCGAACCGCAAAAAAGTACACAGGTCGCTAAATTTCGTTTCTGATAAAACAAAATTTTTAATTTTTTCTACAATAACATCAAATATGTATATGTACTTATTTCATCTAGTATGTGAAACTACATGGCTCTGGATCAGTGTGGTCTGGTTGTTCGTCGAATTTAAGCTATTTTTTTACTGTTATAGTCATTTTGTTAAATGACCATTGGGCGCGCATTTTATTGATACCCGCTTATTCGGCTTACATTATCACATTTTAAAAATCAAATATGTTTATTTTTATTTTGCAGTGCTAGAATATAGACATTGACTGATACACTGTCATGAAAATTAGTCATATATATCCCATATTTAGCGTGTAATAGTGCCTTGAACTTTTCGCATTTTTTCCTGTCGCACCCTGTAGAATAATAACATGAAATCTCCCAGAATTCCTCTAGAAATTCATCCAGTAATGCTTCCCAGAATTCCTCTAAACATTCTTCCAGAAATTTCACAGGAATACCTCTAGGAACTCCTCCATTCATTCCTCCAGGAATTTCTCCAGGAATTTCTCCAAGAATTCGTCCAGGAAATACCCCAGGAACTTCTTGCGAAATTCCTCCAGAAATTTCACCAGGAATTGCTCCTGACATCCTTCAGAAATTATGTCAGCAATTCGTTCAGTAATTTCTGCTGGAAATCTCCAGAGATTCTTCCAGGAAATTCTCCAGGCATGCTTGCTGGAATTTTTCAGACATTCCTCCCAGGGATTGCTCCAAGAACTCATCCAGGAAATTTCTCAAGGAATCTCTCCAGAAATTCCTGCTGGATGTAATCCAAGAATTCCTCCAGAAATACCTCCAGGAATTTGCTCAGAAGTTTTTCCAGGCATTCCTCCAGGATTCTCTTTAGAGATTTTCCCAGGAATTGCTTCAGGGAATCCATCAGAAATTTCTCTAAGATTTCCTCTAGCAATTCCTCAAGAAATTTGTTATGAAATTTTTCTAGGGATTCCTCCCAGAATTCCTCCAGCAATTTATCCAAAATTTCCTCCAAGGAATCCTCCAGAAGTTTTTCTAGGATTTCGACATGACATCTCTTCAGAAATTTCACGAGGTATTCCTCGCATAAACTATTCAGGAACTCCTTCAGGTTAATCTTCAGAAATTCTTCCAGAGATTCTTTCGGGAATTCCTCCAGGGTTTCTACAGGGCTTCCTCTAGGTGTTCCTGTAGGAATTGCTCCATGGATTCATCCAGGTGTTTCTTCAGGGATTTATCCAAGAAGTCTTCCAGGAATTGCTCTGGGGACTCTTCCAGGGATTGCTGCAGGAATTCCTCAAGTGATTTCTTCAGAAATTCCTCTCATGTTCTCTTCTATTTCTACGGAAGTACTTTAAAAGAATGTACCCAAGAACTTCTCAAGGATTACCTGATGATTTTTTTATTTTTTTTTTCAAGTATTCCTCCAGCGAATAGTATTGAAAGATAATTAATAAAGGACGCATACAGGAACCAGGAATTTCTAGGTTGGTCCTCAAAGGAGTTCGTAATTTCCGAAAGAGTTCAGCTGTAATTTCTTATGAATGTTTTGTAGACATCAACAAAAAAAAAATCAGAGCAAAATATTGCACGACCCAAGCAGCACGCAAGTCACAAAGAAGTGTCGACAGCGCAGGTTTTTGGTTGCACACGAGTCATTTTCAAATTATTCTGCCTACGGGTTAGAATAACTGGAAAATGACTCGTGTCCAACCAAAAATCTGCGCTGTCGACACTCGTGTGTGACTTATGTGCTGCTTGGGGAGTAAATAAAAGTAATTAATCCTGCAGAAATTGGTCACCACTACCAGCACCACGTTGGTGTGTGTAGAACAAGCGAGCTTTAACATATTGTACAAATACAAAATATTGTACAACATACAACAGCGTGACTGCTGAATGGTTAAATAATACTTTTAGAATATAATGTTATTATTCTATGTCATCGTGTTGCGTTTAGTTATAAAAGCTAGTAAGTTCATAATTGCTGAGAATGCTTGCCCCCCCCCCCCCCCCCCCCCCTGACCAAAAAGCTGGTTACGTCCTTGTCTTTGAGTAGTAGCCGATTAAAAAAAAGGGGGTTCGTCTAGGGCTTTTAAGGGTTAAACAGTTCAATTAATGTTTATGAGTTTTTTTTATTCTTCGAAGATACACACTAAACGCTTTCAGCAATATTTTGCTGAATTTTGCCGAGCTAAACTTTTATCAAAGTTTGCTGAATTTCAGCAAAACGTTACTAGTGATCAGCATTTACTGATCGAATCAGCAAAATTTTGCTGAATTTCAGCAAAATTTTTGCTGAAGCCTTCAGCTCGGCAAAATTCAGCAAAATTTTGCTGAAACCCTCAATCGATTTTTGGTGTGTACGCACTAATTCTCTCGTTATCCTAACGAATCCGTAGAAATGAAGTCACTGATGAAACTCTAAACGCGTTTTTCTCAGTGTGCTGTTTTCAAGGCTGTTTTGGAACTTTAGACAAATAATATTTGCATAATGCTGTACACGGCAGTCTAGTGTCTCCTCATTATTTTATCTTCTCGACATTCGTAATATTTTCTTACTTTTCACAATCTTTTATTTTCTCGAACATCTCTCTGTATGCTATTATGTTAAACTTTTATGTCTTCTCCTACATTTCTGGCATGTCCATCTCATCTTTATTCTCTTATTGTCCTCAATCTTCTTGTTTTTTTTCTTTTTTTTCGTATTTTGTCTAACTTTTCTATCATTATTTCTACTCTGACATGTCTGTCATCTCCATCTTCTGCTTGATTTTGAGATTGAAGTTTCTTAACTTTCTGCCTTCTCTTTTTTCTCCATTTCCTCTATTTTCAACAGTTTCACTGTCTACTAAATTTTATTATTATCTTTTTTCCATCCCTCTTCTTTTTCACTTTTCGATCTGTAAAACCTCCCCTACCTTTTTTGTAATTTCTCTATGTTATCTTGTCTTTGATCTTAACCTTATCTGTGCTTCTGTAAACGTTACACATTATGCATTAAGGATCAGAAATGACCTATAACTTAGAAGTGATAAAAAAAATTTCATTTCTGAGCTGATTTTTGTTCTTTTAACCTAAGTTAAAGTTCCGGAATTTGCGTAAGATCTATCACAACCTATACATGAGATACATCGTTGATCTACCTTCAAGTCTGATAACCGACGATGGAGGATTTCTCATCTGATATCAGTCTGTTGAACAGGACGCGCGATAGTATCTTGTACGCCAAATCCTCTTCCTCCCCCTCTCTGTTGTTGGCACATTTTAGGTTGTGCAAAAGGGCACAAGTTTGTTGTTGTCTTCACTCTCAGATAATGTACCAACACGAAAAAGTCATGCTAACTGTCTGAGAATCCGTACAATTACCAAGAACACACAAAATTGTTACAATAACGCATGCCAAGGAAAGGACCACTTGAACTCTTCACTCAACCACTCGAGTTTGACATCGGTTCTACTAGCCATTCCAATCAAAGCTAGCTGGCACACTTGAACGAATCAGCTTTAATTTGAACTTGAAGGAATCTGTTTGATCATTTCACAGCCATCCTCTCAAGTTAATTGAAAACAATTAGTTGATTATGTTGTCCCTCGGGTACAACAACGGGGACCACACAAGCGTCGCTACCGAGACCTATCTTTGACAATTCGACCATTGTAGGTGCGTGTGGGTTGGAACAAGTTGACTAATGGACAGTAATGGACTACCGACCGACGACGACTGACTGTCTGAATCGGACGTGGCTGGAATAAAGTACGAATCCGCACAAACCGTTTGTCGTCCTGGTGGGACCTGGCGGTCGTTATACTGCATCGTGGGAAATTCACCCACCACAGTGTATAGAGGCTATCATAGGCCGCCCGAGAAAGCCGTCTTTAGTGCGCTCAGGTCACGTGCATTCGGAGTTAACGTCCATCACTGGCTGGGTGGCTACACCCAGCGCGGACTCCACCAGGACGACGATGAGAGAATAAGGTGTTAACAACGGCATCTGATGAATTTGTGATGAGCCTAGCGCTATTTTTGCGCCGGTAGTGGGCGTTTCAAGTAGCAAATCGTTACTGATTCTGAGCCAATGAATAAGTGATGACATTGTCTGGTGCAGGGGAAGTTTTGTCCAAGTTGTTGATTATTGTCGCAACAATTGAATTGGCGCAAGAAAATAACAGCAGGTAAGACTGGAATTTAACAACAGAAACTAGTCATCAGGTCAAATAAATTTGAAATTAAGATCATTTTCAGATCTCGAGATACATTAGTCAAAAGGCTTCCCGGTGTTTGCCAAATATTTTCCAGTTTTCATTGAGAGTTTTATTCACTGTTTTGTATAGAGGTCGTCCATAAATTACGTAGCATTTTTTGGACTATTTTAGCGCCCCCTCCCCCTCGTAGCCTATTTTGCCATACATAATACATGACTCGTAGCAATTAGAGGAACTACTCATCATGCATTCCTATAGTTTTCTAAATCAAATTCGGTTCGCAATTTTCTGCCTGTCTAGATTTCTCGCTGCAACAGCGCACAACGAGGACGAACGACTTGAGCAGGTAAGTCTTTCTTCTTTCCTTTCTTTGAGGAACCAGAACTTATGTTCGCAGGTAAGTTAACCCTTAAACCCCGGGACGATCTACTTTTAGCAGAAATGCAATATCTTCTTTGTTTTTAAACATTTAACCCTGGAATTTTTCAATAGTACAGGGGAATAGCAGTGCTAAGAAATGCATGGTACCTCCCCCCTTTGCACCCTCCTCCCTTTTGCTGGTAGCTGAAAATACGTGGCTTTTTTGTATTATTTATAAATTCTACATGTTTTTACTCAAATTTAATCTTTTTGCTAATCATCAATAGTTTTCACGGATCCTTGATATGCAATGTATTACTACCCATCATAGTCTGATGAAGTTTTGATCCCAGAGCTATTTTAAGGCCTCCAAAGTACTCCGAAGTTTGTGTCACAAATCCAACATCCAATACCAAATTTTATACACGATGAATCCTCACAGAACATAGTCTACGGTACTCAGAACTCCTAGAATACTCATGGGACATGAATTGGGTGATCTAGGTCATCCAAATTACTCCGGAATTAATTTCCGTCAATTGTGTTCACTCTGTTCATGAAATTTTGTCACGTTGATGTCCATTAGACCTCGCAATGCTACGAGCAACTCGATATTGTGGTAGTTGGACATTCCGTGAAACACAAATAGCCTCCAAAATACTTTGAAGTTTGGGTTACGATATCTTCATACTGTATCATGCTTTAATTGTAAAAAAAATATTCGTGGGATGTAGTCTATACTGCTGATGCAGCCACAGTGCACAACTATAATGCTTTTGGTACATTCATGGGGTATTCCAGGCTTTCCAAACTATTTTGGAATAAGGACCTTCAAGGTCTACAGGCTCTACTTTTTTTTCTGTTCACTCTATCGGCATAATTCTTTCACGATTGTGTCTGTTGCACCTCATAACATCGCGAGTATCTCTATGTGTTGCTATTTGGGTGCCCACTGGTATTCAAATGGACCCAATGTATTTTGAAGTATGGGTCGCAATATCCGTAAATCTTATGATATATTTATTGTAGCGATAATCTGCGCTACTCTTAGAGCCTCAGAGTGCAATTCTGATTACTTAGCAACATTCACTTGGTGATTTAAGTCATTCAAATTATTCTGGAATAAAGACCTTCAAGCTCCACAAGCTCTACTGAATCTCTTTACTTTATCGGTATTGCTCCTCCAAAAAATCTTTCAGGAATTCTTCCAAGACAAGAATTCCTCAAATAGGTATTGCCAGGTAACAAAATCCTAGAAGAATTCTTCCAGGAATTTTTCTAAAAATTCCTCGAAAATTCTTCCAGGAGTTCCTCCAAGTATTCTACCAGAAATATCTACAAGTATCCCTCCAGGAATTTCTCCAAGAATTCCTTCAAGAATTTCTCCAGATATCAGAATTTTCAATTCTGCAAAGAATTCCTCCAAGAATCCCTCTAGGTATTCTTTCAACCATTTCTCCAGAAATCCCTCATAGACTTCTGCATAGAAATTCTCCAAACATTCCTCCAGAAATTCCTCCAAGAGTTTCTCCAGGAATTCCTCTAAAAACTCCTCTATGTTTTTTTCCAAGAAGCTCTCAAGGAATTTCCCTACAAAATCCTCAAAGAATTTCTCCCAAAACCTCCGGGAAATTGTCCAAAAATTTTTACAAAAATTACTCCAGAGGTTCATCCGAGATTATTTTCATGCATTTCTCCAGAAATTCCTCCAAGAATTCGTGAATAAATTTTTCAAGGAATTCCAACAGAAATTACTTCAGGGAATCCTCCAGGAACTTCTTCAGGAATTCTTCGTAGAACTCTTCCAGGGATTTTTTTGGAAAGTTTTTCAAAAATCCTTCCCTAGGCTCCTTCAGGGAAACTTTAGGAATTCCCAAAAAGAAAAACTCCTAAGATAGCTCTAAGAGTTCGTCCGAGAATTGCTTTTGGGATTTCCTCAGAAATACCTCCGAAAACTGTTGAAGAATTACGCCAAAAATTTCTCCCGAAATTCCTCAAGGAACTCCTTCTGGAATTACTCCAGGAACTCTTTCAAGTATTCCTTAATAAATTCTGCTTGGAACTCCACCAGGAAGTCCTCCAAGAATTCCCCCAGGAATAACTCCATTAATTCATCCAGTAATTCCTCCAAGACATCTGCCTAGAATTATTTCAAGAATCCCTTTAGGAATTCCTCTAAAAAATCCTACAGGGCCTTCCCCACGAATTTCACCAGGGGTCCCTTTAAGACTACTGTGAAGAATCCCTTCAGGTATTTCACCAGGAATATATCCAAGAATTTTACTCCAGCAATTCCTTCAGGAATTCCTCTAGGAATTGCTCTACGAATTCCTCCTGGAATTACTACAGGAATTCCTAAATGAATTAATCCGGGAAATTCTCCAGGAATTCCTACAAGAAATATTCCGGGGATTCCTCCAGAAAACACTCCAAAGTTTTCTACAGGAATTTCTCCACGATTTCCTGCAAGATTTATTCCAGGAATTCCAACAAGGAATATTCCAAGAATTTCTCCTGGAATTACTCCAGGAAATAAAAATTGCAAAAAAATAACTTCGATAATTCGTCCAAGAGTTCCTCCAGGACTTGTTCAAGTTAATCCTTCAGGAATTCTTCTAAGAATTCCCCCAGGATGTTCGCTTAAAATTGCTTTACACTACATGAATTCTTCCACAAAGTACTCCAGGAATTCCTGCAGGATTATATACAGGAATTTCTTCAAAAAATTCTTGTACAAATTCCTGGTAGAATTCCTTTAGGAATTCTTGGAGAAATTCCAGAAAGAATGTTTCAAGTAATTACTAAAGAAATTCCTCGAGGAAATCTTGGTAGAATTCTTGAAAGAAGTCTTGAAGGTATTCCTGAAGTAATTCATGGAAGGGAATTTTGGCAGGAATTCTGGACTGTTGGAGGAATCCCTGAAGGAGTTCTTGAATGATTTCATAATGGAATCTCTGGGGATGACTTATCTAAATTCAACCACATCCAGCTCATTTTAGAAGTTAAACCATAGAATATGGTATATGAAAAACTTGTGCAGCTAGGCCAGCTTTACAAGAAAGCCACGGAAAAATAGATTTTTTTCAAATATTTAAGATAAATGTCACGGATTACCTTTTTTTTTTTTTTTTTTTTTTTTTTTCCTTGTTGGGGACATAATGCCACTGCGACCATTGATTTGATCTATTGTGGCGTCATCCTCTTCATTTTTTTTTTTATTGCCGTACTGAAAAGAACCGACACTATCAGGAGTGACTATCCTCACAGCAAATGGCGTTTGTCCCAATCAGGTACCGCGTTTCGTATGAAACTTAGTACATGTTTGGGATGAGAAGCCCAAATTTCCTGAGGCCCCATTAGGCCCCTTTCCAGAAATCTACAGCGTTTGTGATAAAGTGCAACACACTCGCACAATAAATGCTCAGACGTTTCAGTCTCTAATTTACAAAATCGACATTTATCTTCTTGCAATTTACCAATCAATTTTAGATAGTATTTGCAAGGGCAGTGGCCAGTTATTAGTCCAGTGTAAGTACTTAGGTCATTTTTGTTCAGGTCTATTAGCCTTAGTGTGTTAATGGCGTCTGGTGTGATGAATCGCTTAGATTGACGAGAATCAGTTATGTTCATCCAGTTACGCTTAATTTTAAATTCTTCTAAAATCTTGAATTTCATTTTTAAGGCACTTGGAGCCAATCCAAAAAATGGCTCCGGTCCTATGAATTGAGTGGATGACCCTTGTTTTGCCAACTGATCAGCTTTTTCATTTCCTTCTATTCCGCGATGCCCAGGAACCCAATACAGATTAACCTTATTGCGACAGGACAATTGCTGCAGTAGCTTCGAGCATTCCAAGACTAGTTTCGAGGTATACACTTTGGACTTCAAAGCATTCAATGCTGCTTTGCTATCCGAACATATACAAATATTAGCATTTCTATAGCGCCTTTTGAGACATATGTCGGCACATTCCAAAATAGCATAGACTTCAGCCTGGAAGACAGTAGGCCACCTTCCCAGTGGCAATGAAACGTTGACACCAGGGCCAAAAATACCAGCCCCAACCAAATTGTCTTGTTTTGAGCCGTCAGTGTAAAAAACAGTTGAACCAGATCGAAAATCTGGCTCCCCTGTTTCCCAATCCTGACGAGTCACATCAGCAACACAAAATAGATGACCAAAAAAGTTACGCTTTATCATGTAATCTTCATTGACCAAATATACTGGGTCGATTTCGTAAGTCTTTAGTATGCTCATATGCCCTCTAAGATTATAATCATTGAGATTTAAGGACCTTCTCATACTTAGACCACTTTTAGCAGCTGTTATTTGAATACAATCATGCAATGGCAGAAGATTTAGCATTGCATCCAAAGCTTTTGATGGGGTGCTATGCATTGCCCCAGTTAGTGAAGCTGTTGCAAGCCTTTGTAGCTTGTTTAATTTTGTTTGAGTTGTAACTTGTTTGGTCTTTTCCCACCAAATAATAGAAGCATAAGTAATAATGGGTTTCACAATGGCCATATAAATCCAAAGTATCATCTTCGGCTTCAAGCCCCATTTCCTCCCAAAAGTTCTTTTACAGCCCCAGAAAGCATTTCTAGCTTTTTCTAACTGTTTTTCCACATGTTTATGCCAGCAGAGTTTACTATCTAGTACAACTCCTAAAAATTTGACATCTAGAGATAAAGATAATTCGACATCTCCTAGCTTCAGTTCCGATATAGAGATTTTTCGTCTCCTAGTGAAGGGTACAATCGTTGTTTTTGAGGGATTGATATTCAACCCTTCATTTTTGCACCAAACTAAAGTAAATCTCAATGCTTCTTGCATTCGATTGAAAACAGTATTATCAAATTTCCCACGGACAATGACAACAATGTCATCCGCAAATCCAACAACTTCAAAACCTTGATGCTGTAGTTTTGTTAGAAGGTCGTCAACAATCAGGGACCAGAGGAGGGGAGATATTACTCCCCCTTGAGGACAGCCTTGTATAGCTGTTACCTTTACAACTGAATCTCCTAAATATGCTGATATTTCCCTCTTTGACAGCATTTGCTCTATCCAATCGGTTAAACTTCTCGAAAAATTACGTTTCCTCATGGCTCTTTTCATCGATGCAAAGCTAGCGTTGTCAAACGCGCCTTCGACATCTATAAAGGTTGCCAATAATAATTCCTTACTGTCAAATGTTTTTTCTATTTTAGTTACTAACGAGTGAAGAGCCGATATTGTTGATTTGCCAGTTTGATAGGCAAATTGCGCTCTATTTAATGGTTTATCTTGAAGTATATCTGATTTAATATACTCATCTATAAGTTTCTCCATCAACTTCAAAAAAATAGACGTAAGACTTATTGGCCTAAACGATTTTGGCGACGTTTTATCTTTTTTATTTGTTTTAGGTATAAAAACAACTCGGACTTGCCTCCATTTTGTCGGAATATACCTTAATAAGAAACTGGATTTAAATAAAGTTAGTAGTATTGGAATTATTGTTAACTTGCACTTTTGGAGATGCGCAGGAAAAATTCCATCCATACCTGGACTTTTAAACGATTCAAAAGAGTCTAATGCCCATTCAATCCTAGGGCATGTGAATATATAATTAGCTAATTCGGAAGCTTCAAAGTTGGACATTTCCATTCCATTCATTGATTTCCCAAAACAAACGTCATCTCTAGTTTGATCAGAGAGAGAAGGAAGAGATCCTGGAAAGTGAGTTTTCATCATAAGTTCCAGAGTTTCTTGGGTATTTTTTGTGTAGGATCCGTCATCCTTTTTTAATGTTCCGAGACCATTGGTATGATCTTTTGAGAGAACCTTTTGAAGTCTAGCAGTTTCAGGAAGACTTTCAACGCTCTCACACATGTGTCTCCAATTTTTCCGCTTTGATCTTCTTATTTCCTTATTGTAGTTAGTTAAAGCTTCTCTATAGGGAGCCCAATTCGATGTAAGTTTGGCTCGATTGAACTGTTTACGAGCATTTTTCCTAAGTTTCCCCAGCCTATCATTCCACCAAGGAACGTCTCTGCTTGTGGAGCGCACTTTTGATGGACAGCTTTCGTTGAATGCTCTCGTAAGTACAGTTGTTAGGCAGTCAGCTGCCTTTTCAAGCTCAGAACATGTAGTAATTTTGTTGAAAGATAATTCATTTTGACATTCAATCTTAGAACAATAAAGATTCCAATTAGTTTTTCGAGGATCTCTAAAAGTTTCCTTTACAATGTTTCCCGCAGCGAACTCGAATAGAATTTGCCTATGATCCGATAATGATATTTCATCAGATACTTTCCAATTTGCTATGTTACCCGAAAGTGTAGAACTGCAAAGAGTTAAGTCCAACACTTCTTCCCTTACAGCATTAATAAATGTAGGTGTATTACCTTTGTTACATATGTCAATGTCGTTTTGAGATACAAAATCAAAAAGAGACTCACCTCTACTGTTGATTCCTGTACTACTCCAAATAGTATGGTGGGCGTTTGCGTCACATCCGATGATGAACCCCTTATTTTGACTTCTACAATGGGATACGAATGCTGCAACTTCCGGAGGAGGTACTTCCTCAACGTCACCAGGAAAATAGGCCGACGCAACATAAATTATCGTTTTTCCTTTTGTGGTTGGCACCTCTAGCGAAATTGCAACAATATCCCTTCCGATGAATTCTGTAATGGGTGTGTATTGAGCATTACTGCTTATTAGAATGGCAGCTCTTGGAGTGAGCTGAGTGTCATCAAAAACTAACTTACATCCCGTTGTGTGTAATCCTAATATTTTGTGGTTTCTTGTCCATGGCTCTTGTAAAAGCGCCACGTCCAGTTTGCCCCTTGTAAACGTCTTACTTAAAACTGCTGAAGCTCCCTTTGCATGATGAAGGTTTTCTTGAATAAATTTTATGCTTCTTTGAGTCATTTTGCTTACTGTTTTATTATTTAAATAGACTTACAGGCAGTTTTATCTGCCCTTGCTTCGAATTGTTGTTTGTGGGATTTTATTTGGCGGTACACCAAATGATCAGCTCCTTGTTTAGAATTGCTAGGCATTACTATATCACTCTTTTCCTTGACGATTCTTGAAGAGCCTTGACTGCCCTTATCTGTACCTTCAGGTCTGACTACTGTGCCCATTTGTACAGTTCCGGTCATCTCGACGCCCGTTGTACTCTTGCTAGTGCCGGGAACCTGCTTGGGCTGATCTACGCAGCTCCTAGGTAACTCCTCATTGATATCGTTGGCTCCTTCAGTTTGATCGCCTTCAGAGCTCTCTGTTTTTGGATTCCTCTTTCTTATGTAGGCCACTCCAAATTTGTAGTCAATCGTGAACTTGCAATCTTCTAGAGACCTCATGGAAACAGCATCTACTGTGAAAACCAGTTCCACATGATACTGTTTAACCGTATATCTCTTCAGAATCCTCCAAGCATCGACTACTAAGCCTTCGTTCTGACTTTCTACATATGTAAGGATTTCCTCGTTTGAGTCCTGTTCACTTCGTGGAAAAAATCCCACTAAAATTTCTGGTCTGGGTATGTCTTTCTCGTCAACAGTGATAAGGCACGCATTCTCCCAAGGTTTTATAACGGAAATTTTTGCCTTTAACCATTCGACTGTATCTTTGTTTTTGCAAACAATGATCAAGTGCCCTTGCCTGAACAAACAACTACCAAATTTAGGTTTCATACGCTCCTTTCTTTGCTCAGAGACCTTTTTAAGAATTTCGTTTTGAATAGCAGCTAGTTGTTGGGTAGTAAGTTCCGTGTTAGGATAGCCTACAGGAAGAATGCCGACTCTAACATAATTCACTACTTCTGAATACGATGATGCCTGAGGCCCACTGTTACCAGCAGCCTCTTTGGGTTCAAGCGATTCCCCTCCTTTTCTAGCTTGTGCTAGTCTACTTTGAACCGAGGACCTAACTTGAGAAGTCTGTCCTCCGGATTACCTTAGAAAAATGCCGATAATATTCATGATGAATAACAATTGGCATTTTTCGAAGGTTGGCCGTAACATTTACCTTACATATTCAAAAAAGATCGATTTTCCGAGACTTTCTTGTAGAGCTGGTCTAGCTTCACAAGTTTTTCATATATCATATTCTCATGTTTCTTTTCTTCAATCACTTAACCTAATGTACAGCTCTTTTTGTCCACTAGGGCACTGCGTGGGCGATTTAAAATGGCATTTATACTCTGTACAGTGCCCAAATGTATTCCATTTTTATTCTTTCTTATCGTACTGGTTGCCTTTGCGCTGCTGTCACTTTTCTACCCTGTCCATCAGTAGGTCGGCTCCAGAGGCACGTTCTCCTCTATTTGGGAAATTTGTGCCATTAGCCTGCCCATGGTAGAATGATGAGCACGAGGATGTTGATGTGTGGCTCTTGTTCCTTTTCCAGTCCGATTGGGGGTCCATTATGAGTTGCCGTTTATTCGATATCCAAGTTTCCGGGTCCGTTGGAGCATATGCTCCGAAGAGGGTCAGGTGCCAACCGCTCTCGGAGGGAAGAGCAACTGACGAAAAATTGCAAGTGCTGGGCTGGGATCGAACCCATGACCATCCCCTTATGAAGTGAACGTGTAGCCACTACGCTACGGGCTCCAACAACGTATTCTCCTCTTGAGCTTTTAAAATGCCGTTTTTGCCTGATTATCATAATAACATTTTAAATCTCCTAAATAAAACTTTAAATTGGCTTCTTTCTAAGAGAAGAGATAGGGAATAAATTTTCTAACCATACAAATCTGTTTTAACCCTTTGGAGCCGAAGGGGCAAGCCCGTGCACAAGGGGGGGGGGGGTTTGGGTGTTAAACCCTCCCCATTACCGACGTTTCATACACTAGGCGCCCCTCCGCCTTTTGCCGAAATTGGGAAAAACCCCTCCCTTGGCGCCACTTCTGTGCACGGGCCTGCGAAGGGGTCATATATGACCCCAACATAGAAACTGCTGTATAAATTCACCCACTAGATAAAACAGAATACTGTCTTCGGCATAGTTGCTGCAAATTGAGTCCTCTGTTACGAAAAAATGGGCATATTTGTATATAGGGCTTCATTGACAACCTAAAACATCCTGAACATCATAAAGTTTGGAAAAACGAAATAATTGACATACCAATTGATCTAAAAGCTGAACTTGGATGTGGGTTATGTTTACACGTACTCATTTAACCTTTGCCAAGAATATCAAAAGGTGTTTCATATTCTGGGATGTTCTAGGTGTTCCAAACTTTCCTGTAGTGACATCCTTCAAGTCTACAAGAATAATTTTACGTATTTTCGACACAATAGCATTGCATAACCTACTGGGATCCGTGAAGCTCTTGACACCTACAATGTCATTTAAAGACACTATAGGGATATTCCAGGTCAGCCAAACTACCTTGGAGTTCAGGACTTCAGGTCTACACTCGTAACAAGAGCCATATCTGTTATACTGAGTAACGTTGCATAATCAACCGCGGTTACTGGAGTAATCTGAAGTCTTCTAGCTTATTACAAACCTTTGGGATATTCAGGATCGTCCAAACTGTTCTATAATGAAGTCCTTCAAATCTACAAGAAAGACTTTATGTGTTTTTACCACAAACAATAATATTGCATGGTCTGCTGGGATTAGCGAAGCTCTTGAAATCTCAAATCCCATTAAGATACACTACAGGGATATGCTAGGTCAGCCAAGCTACCTTGGAGTTCGGGACTTCAGGTCTACACTCGTAACAATAGCCGTATTTGCTATATTTAGTAACGTTGCATATTTATCCGTGGTTACAGGACCAATCTGAAGTCTACTTGTTTATAATAAACCTTTGGGACATTCAGGTTCGTCCAAACTGTTCAATACTGAAATCTTTCAAATCCACAAGTAAAACTTAATGTGTTTTCACCATAAATAATAGCATACGTTCAAATGTCATTTAGAGACACTATGGGAATGTTCCAGGTCAGCCAAACTACCTTGGAGTTCAAAACTTCAGGTCTACATTATTATGAACCTTTGGGACATTGAGAGTCATCCAAACTATCCTGAAGTTCGGTTCTTGATAGAAGTAGTAGTAGTTATTCTTACAATTAACTTTAAACTGTAATCTGTAATCTGAGTCATTTCAAGATAGTTTTGAGATATTTCAGATCTACAACACTACTCCTTAGACCATAACTTCAGGTCTACACTTGTGATAATAGCTTTTGACACGACGTTAAGTAGTGTTACATAATCCACTATACTTACAAGTAGTTGGAGAAACAATAAACGTTGTTATATATTTTTGGGATGTATTGGGCTTCCTTACTGTTATGAAGCTTAATTGATAAAACATGACATGAAAAACTGGACATGATAGATTACAAATAGTAGCTTTGTATGATGAAAGAAGTTACTGTTACACCTGTAGACTTTACGATCTAAACTCAAGAGGAGTTTGGATGTCCTAGGATTTCCTGACTGACCTGATCCAGTTTATTGAACTTTTAGAAGACTTACTGGACATAATAGATTATAAATCGTAGCTTTGCATTATGAAAGAAGTTACCGTTACACTCGTAGACTTTAGGATCTTAACTCAAGAATAGTTTGGATGATCTAGGACATCCAGAAAAAATATTCTGCATGATATTCTACCCGTTTTATGCTTTTGAGAACCAAAACAACAGAAAAAGGTTGAAAAAGTTTCATAATAACGCTTGGAAAAATTCCGACTTCAAAGGGTTAAGGAGCGATTCCAAGCAACAGCATCAAAATTAAGGAAATTTTTAAAATCATGATTTTCTATTGAACTGAAACTTTGCACAGTTTTTCAGTTCCATCTAAATTGCCATTTTTCGATATCAAATTTTTATTTTGAATCACGACTAACTTTTCAAAAGGGTGTAAGTAAAAATGGTTCAAAAATATTCAAAAATCTGCACAGCCAAAATGGTTTGTTCGATTGCTATGAATTTTTCAGCAAAGTTAGATAACTAAATGGTGATTCCTAAGAAAATATACACTGTGAAAAAAAATCTTTTTTAACATTAAAAAATAACATTTTTGTTACAAAAACTCAAATATCTCAAAACCCTATCTTTTTACCAACGTAATTTTTTAAGAGAAGACGGTCCATTGTATTAGCAATCTGCCATAAAAATTTGGTGATGGTAAACTAATAAACAAAAAAGTTATAACATTTCAAACATTTCACAATTTTTACATTTGGTAAATATTTTTTTCTGTGTAAATTATTTCGGTCAAAAATCGCAGTTTGATGCTGATTTTATTGTTCAGCAAAGTTAGATAACTAAATAGTGATTCCTAAGAAAATATACACCGTGAAAAAAAAAATCTTTTTTAACATTAAAAAATATAATTTTTATCACAAAAACTCAAATATCTCAAAAGCTTATCTTTTTACCAACGTAATTTTTTTTAGGGAAAACGGTCCATTGTATTAGCAATCTACCATAAAAATTTGGTGATGATAAACTAATACACAAAAAAGTTATGACAATTCAAACATTTCACAATTTTTACATTTAGTAATGTTTTTTTTTTAGTGTAAATTATTTCGACCGGAAATCGCAGTTTGATACTGATTTTATTGTTAATGGCATTGTGTGAGTATAACAAGCTGTTTTTATTATGTATTATGTATACTATATGTACAGTAATGTTCCGATTTTATCACGCCCTCCGCGCATTAGTCGTTTATTCATTATAATTTGCTGTTACATTTGAGGACACGTGTTTTCCCTCTTCTTCAAGATGAATGTTGAAAGCGTGTTTTGCAACGTTAAAATCATTGAAATGGGTATAGATGTTGAAGAATATTTCAAAGCATTTATGAAAAGAGGCGTGATTAAATTGTTTAAACAGATATCACTGATGATACGGTGGCATGACTCTCTGCACTTAGCACTTCTGGCAATTTTTCAGTTGTTGTCGTTTACGAACTTCCTGCGCCCTGCTTTACCGATGATATACAGATGGCTCGTTTGTCAAAGTCCAGACGGCAGGACGTGCAAATGCGTAAATTTGTATTCAATTTGGGCATAACCAGTCTCTTTCAGTTTATCTATGGTGCTTTCGGTGAGATTTCGTAACTCTTTTGAACATTTTTTTTTCATCAAACGGTCTACAAGAGAGCGTTGAGTTGAAGACCTTTGAGAAAGCGACTGTTCATGTTGTTCGTTAAATTATAATAAACAAAATCACTTATTAGTTTTAACTGACTAGTTTGTTTGTTGTTTGCTTGGCTGAAGAAAAAAATTACTATAAAATTTTAAATATCCATAGCGGTAGTATTTTTTTGCTTTTTCGTGAGCATTGTCATGGTATGTATACAGACAAACAAACGTAACACTGACGAAATTTTCATTGACCACGCCTTTAACGATCATTTTGAATCTTGCTTGTGGCTTTCATAACCAGAAGAGCGCCCATCGCTTTTCTTTGCGTTTGACGTTTCACACTAGCGTCTTCTGATGACGATATTGCACAACGCAATGTTTCGTGAAACATTTCCACCAGGTGGTGGTAGTGTGAACTGGGCGATGGATTTTCACGAACATTGTTCTAAGCGTTTCGTCTGTTTGTCTGTGGTATGTACCTCTCATGCATTTGTTGTTGTTGAAGTTACTAGCATTCTTCCGATCATAAAGTCTGTTCTCTAAGAGGTATTTTTTTTTGCAGATAAACTAGACGTATACGCGTATATAAAACTTTTATTATACAGCTTTTGTCTTAAAAATAAGTTTAATTCCATTTTTCTTATAATCAACAGCTTTTCACAACTATAGCGCTGTTTGCAGTTCGGAAAGAATTTTTCGGCCTATCTTGATGCATGGGAAATTCCTTGCCTGAATCGCCCAAGAAACCGTTTTTCTTCGATCACAGTACGCAGTTGCGAAGAAATGACAGTTCAAATGGCAGTCACAGTGGAAAGTTTCTGCCAGGAATCGGTCAAGAAATTTCTTGAGCGATTCCTTTCAAACACCAAACTAGGCTTATCAAGGGATTTTTTCATCAGTCACGTACAATAAAAAGTATGACACTCTCAATATTTTTTATCACAACACTGGATCGCGTCTAACTTTCAAATAGATACTATAGTAATTATGAATAAACAAACAAAAATATCATGAAAACAACTTGCTTAATTCAGGCGGTAGCCTTTACAATAAAATCAGCATCAAAATATAATTCACGAAATAATTTACACAGAAAAAAAATTTTTTTTGTTAGTAAATGTAAAAATTGTGAAATATTTGAAATGTCATAACTTTTTTGTTTATCAGTTTACCATCACCAAAATTTTATGGTAGATAGCTGATATAATGGGCGATTTTCTCTAAAAAATTGACGTTGGTAAAAAAATAGGGTTTTGAGATATTTGAGTTTTAGTGACAAAGACCATATTTTTTTAAAGTAAAATAAGAAATTTTTTACAGTGTATATTTTCTAAGGAATCATCATTTAGTTATCTAACTTTGCTGAAAAATTCATAACAATCGAACAATCCGTTTTTGCTGTACAGCTTTTAGAATATTTTTGAACTATTTTCGCATACACCCTTTTGAAAAGTTAGTCGTGAGTGAATATGAAGGTTTGATATAAAAAAATGGTGATTTAGATGAAGTTGAAAAACTGGGTAAAGTTTCAGATATTTTTGAAATGGTCGCTCAGGATCGACTGACATGACTCTGTGGAATTTCTCTAAGATATCTTTTCGTAGTTCAATACACCGTCAGAGATTCTTGCCCGTCTCCGTAAGCTGAATTTTAATCCTGATCCGATCGAACTGCTGTTGGATATTTTACCGTTTGTACCTCCTCCCGTTCAATCTGTTTCTTCTGTTTCCTTATTTATGAGCTTACATACATACTGGAACTTTGGCTACCTTTTCAACTCCGTAGGTGCAATTGGTCATCCCATGCGCAAGACTCGGTGTTACCGCGTAGGATGTTAAGTGACACTCTATGACACAATAATAAGGTTCTCAATCAAACCGGAAACCGAATCCGCCATCTCCGTATCGGCGATCGAAAACCTTACCACCCAGACCAGCTGGAAATCCATCATCGCAAACTAAAAAGAGGTTGCGAAGCTCAACAAAAGAGTTTCCAATTTCTCAAGACCCTGCTGCTGCTGCCGCTGCTCCAGATGGAAACTCCATCTTTTGCCCTTCGGGGGCCGGCAGTGTGTAAGGAAATAGCTCTCTGTCGTCATTATTTTTCCCGATCTTCCGCTCCGGCGATGATGGGGGCAAAATAAGGAAACCGGAAGCAGCCGAGAGCAGCTGCATACTAAATTATGCACCGACATAGTCTTTCTCGCCTGACCTTCCGGTGACTGTAGGTTGGGGTAGGTATGCGAAGGAAGGTTTCGTCTTCTTTATTTTCGTTTCACTGAAGTGAAGAGGGCGTACCCTATTAAGCCTCGGAAGTGTGTAGTGATTCCGGTTGCCATTGTGGATGCTGGTGCTGATGTAGCAAATTCTTAGTAATACGGGAAGCGGGTGGTATCGCAACCGTTTTGGTATGCCAGGAACAATTACCACGCCACCACCGCCGCTTTGTCAAGTGTTATGCCTTTAATAGAGAGTGCATTCCTATGCACTCGTCAGCATTTTCGTCGTTACTGGCGGGGGACAATTAGTGTAACCTCGTCGTCGTCGTCGACGTCGCCCCATTTTCCCGGAGTAAATTTCCAATTAAATTGCACGTACCAGGAAACCAGCACCAATGGTAACACGACGATGCTGTATTATGTTTTGCTTTTCTGCACCTTGTTTTTATCCGATGCAGTGGGAAAAAGGTGTTGCAATTTTCTCCAAGGATTTTTTTCTCTTGTTCCGCACTCCGGTGCGAAATTGTTTTCAACTAAGGATTAATAATTACCATTTTAATTATGTTCATTAGCGAATGCTGAATACTTGCAATGGCTTAAAATTACTTGAAATAAAAGTAAACTTGTGTATCTGGAAGCAATATGAATAAAAAGGTTAGAAGATCGAAAAAATATAGAAGATGAAGAAAATACAAAATATAGGAAAGCATGAAAGTTTGAAGAGAGTATAGAGCGTTAAGAATACAGAGAAAATAGAAAAAAAAGCGAAAATAAAGGAAACTGAAAGATTTAGGAAATTTCCATAGATCTATATGGAGATATCCATGGGACATCCATGCAAAAATCACTGGAGGAGCTCCTCTATAAATCCCTGGTGGAATTTTGGGAAAAATCTCTGATAAAATTATTCCCCGAAGAACTTTGAGAAATTCTAAAAGAAATTCATGGATAAACCCTTAAGAGGATACCTGAGAAAATGTCTGGAGGAATTACTGATGGAAACCCTAAAGAAGTTCATGAAGAGATCTGGAAAACCCTGACATTCGTGATGAAATTCTTAGATGAACTCCTGAAAGAATTCATCGTGGAATTTCTAGATAAGTGCAATAAAAATCTTTTGGGAATCTCTGTTTAAATTCCTAGGATAAATCACTTGTGGGTTTCCTGGAGAAATACCTGGAAGAAGAACATTCCACGAGCATTCCAAACTGAGTCCCTGGTGAGATTTTTGGTGGAATCTCTGGGGAAATTATTGGAAGAATCCCCGGAAGAATGCCTGAAGTTATCCCTATGAAAATTCATGGATAATCATTTGGTGTTATGGGATTCCTAGAGGTACGTAAGGCTGAGCCCATGAGAGATCTCTCAAGAAATCCGTAGAAGTACTCTCAAATAAATCCTTCATGGCATATCAGGAGGAATCCCTGATAAAAGTCAATTACTTGAGAAATTCCCTGATAAAGCCCTGAATGGATTTCTAGACGAATAACTGCGCTATTCAGTTGGGTTATTGACAGAACTAACCAACCGAACCAAAGACTCAATTGACATATAGTTCATAGCTTACTTCAAAACGTTGGCGGCATCCCAACCCAACTGTAAGGCAGTTCTTAGCTTGACGAATAACTTTGCAGAAGAAGGATTCGGAATTATAGGGTTTTGGATATTTTTGTCAGTGACGCCGCCTAACAGACCAATCTCAAACTAAAATCACCGCTGCTGGATAGTTCTTTACCTTTCGAACACTTCTTGCTCTCTCGAGTTTGAAGATTAAGCAGTTTAATCAAGAACTATATTCAAGCGACGCACATGTCATATAAGAGCTACGACAGTGCAAGCTTTCCCTACCAGCAATTTCGTTTCTATATCGAAATAGCAACTGACATTGTCACACATATATAGCACCAAAAGAAAGCGTACTCAATGCACGAAACAGGCATATACATACTAAAGTGGACCATATCGAAACATATATACGATAGCTGCGATTCCATCCAGCATGATTTACGATTTCTCGAAAAATTTCTACGATTTCGCCGATTTTCTCCGTCTAAATATACGATTCGCATGATCTTATTACGATTGAGTGTACCGATATACGACTCAAGATTTTCAAATAAAAAAAAACAATTGGTGTTCGATGGGAATCGAGCTTAGGTTCTTTGATTGAGAACTATATTGTCAAGTTGGAAGTAGAGAGTTCAAAGTGAATGGGATGAACCGAATAAAATTAGCATGATACGGTGCGGCACTTTTTCTTTTTTTTTCTTTTTTTTATCTTATGAACGAGATTTTTAGCCCTAGGCTAGTTCATCTCGAGACCCACGCTTTACTTCCCTTCCGAAGGAAGAACTCACATTTTGCGAGTTTGTCGGGAGTGGGATTTGATCCCAGGTCCTCGGCGTGATAGTCAAGTGTTCTAACCATCACACCAGGTCCGCTCCTCACGCGGGACTTGTGGTGGGGGCGTTGTTGTTGTGCATTGAGTGGCAACAAAAGTGTGCCGTGCAAGAGGCTCGGACTTCACATCGCTGTTAGAATCTATACACCACTTATTATAAGTGAGCTGCTGTACATAAATAGTATGAAAACCTACATATTTTGTTGAAATTATTGCTACCATAGTTGGCATGTGTCAAAACCAAAAAAAAAACAAATTTGTGATGAATAAAAAGTTTTCCTCTCTTCCATCATACAAATATGTAAACAAAAACATTTACAAAAAAAATCGACTAATAAAAGTGCAATAACAATCATATGCGTCTGTAAGTATGAATATACGATTTCTACGATTTCGTTCACTTCGTATACGATGCAAGTATGACGCAAACGATCAATATACAATATTCTTATCGTTATATACGATTGCACAGATTTTGATCATACCTCTAGGAAGACAGCTCGATTTAGCAGATTTATATACCATGTAAAGCGACAATTTTCACGATTCAAAGAAATCACATATACGATACTACCGAACTTGAAGCTCAACACTCAGAACGTATGATTCTTTACGATTCTATCCGATTCTATGCGATCCTACCGATAGTATCTGGCACCTTTTATGATTGGAGACGACTATATGAAACGAAATCGAAATTGTAATTTCATTTGGCATAAAATGCGATTTTTCGTAATCATTATCAACTACAATTACAATACAATTCTGATTCCATATATGAAAATATACGATTTTTTCCACACAATGATTTACGATATGTGGATGACTGGGTTGGTTGTATATAAGTTACTGTGAAGTAACAGTACATCACAATGCAAGAAATACACCACAGTGACTTCTATACAACTAATACTTGCGCGTAACTCTTATATGACATGTGTGTTGCTTGGATAGACTAAATTATCAGATAGGTCTTAGGTTTCTGACGAACTTTACCGTAGACGGCCTGATTTATGCTCATCAGGTTCTGAAGAAACTATTCTTCTATCGTATCGAGTTCTTGAGGTATACGATGTGCAAAGCCAATGTAGCCAATTTTGATACATTAGGACAATCTGGACTAACTGCGAAACCACCTAAATCAGGTATCCATGTGCCCGGAATCTTTAGCCTCTTCTAGCTTCGGGAAATTGAGATATTTTCATCAAAATCCGTCGTGAAACAAAAAGAGATGTGCGAGTGACGATGGGTTTTATCGGCAGGTTTGTTCTCTTCGTCATGGGTTTTTTTTTTGTCGGCAAAATTTCTTGGTCGTATAACTCAGTTTGGTTGGGAAGGATTTAAGGCCAACCATAAGTTCAACAGCTTTCAAAAAAAAACCATGATGAAGAGAACAAAACTGCCGAAAATATATAATTTCCCCTATGTGTTGGCTCCATCATCCGTTACAGAGATAGTAAAGATACAAATAAAAAAAATGAATATGTTACAAAAGATAATAAAAAGGAAAGAGCTAGAGAAGAAAAATAAGAATGAAAAGATAGAGAAGAAAGAAATATGAAAAAAGATAGAAAGAATAAGAAAGTACGAATAATTGAAAGCTAGAGAATATAGAAGAGATAGAGAAAATGGAATGAATGGTGAAATAAAGAACTTAAAAAATATGGAGAAGAGATAAAGGAAAAGATAGAATAGAGAACACAGAAAATTTGGAAAAGAACCAGAAGAAGGGAAGGAGAGAGAAATAAAAAAAAAATTAGAGATGAAGATCGAGAACATATAGTAATGTAAGATAAAAGATCAAGACATATATTTTATAGTGATATTCAAACAAGATGAAGATTAAAGAAAAGTTAGATAGTAAAAATATAGAAATTATGAGATTAAGAAAAACAATATGTGACTGAGAAAAAAGAAAAGTAAGAGATCATACAGTGAAACAATGAAGATCAAAAAGATAAGGTAGAAGGCAGAGTAGCTGGTAAAAAGATCGAAAAGTCAGAGAGGATGTACATATAAAATGAAGATGTCAGAAAATTTATAAGAAAAATTATAAAGATGCTAAAGTTCAGGAAAATGGAGCAAATACAGAAGATGAAAAGATAGGGAAGATAAAAAAGATAGAGAAGATAAAAAGAGAAAAGTTCAATAAAAGCTCGTTAGAAAAATAGGCATGCTCCAAAAGCCAGAGAAGAGAGAAATATGAAGAAGATAGAGAAGCAAAAAAGATAGAAAAACTTAATAATATGCAAGAGAAGCAAGAGCGCTAAGAAGTTGGAGAAGTTAGAGATAAATACTTGGAGAAAGAAGAACGAGAAACTTAAGAAAACAGACACATATATGGGAGAAAAAAAAAAAGATTAGATATATTAAAGACATTAGAAAAGAGGAGGACATGTGAAGCTATAGACGATGGAGAAACCAAGGAAAATTAGGACAATTGAGAAGAAAGATAAGATGCAGATAAAAGAAAAGATAGAGATAGATATGTTGTAAGAAGTTAGAGCAGATGGAGGAAAAGAAAAGGATCATGTCATAGAACACAGAGAGACGTGAGAAAATAACAAGTAGATAGAGAAAATAATTGCAATGTACGGGATAGAAAACACATTAATATGAATTTGAAGAATATTGAGCAGATGGATAAACAAAAGAAAATTAAAAAAAAAACAAGAGAAGAGAAAAAATGCAACTCAGAAGAGATAAAGATAGCGACATCATAGGAAAGAGAAAAAACAATGCTAGACAGAGAAAATGTTTAGGATAGAGAAGATAGGCGATATCATAAATGGGAACAAGGTTGCAACCATTCATTTGCAAAGATTTACATTCATTTGCTATTATCTCAGTTCAGAAGCATGCTATCGAACAATGTATGGATGAATTTAACCTTGTAGTTTTATATGAAAGTTTGCCGAATAACATTGGGGTCGCACACGCATTCCAATGTCGTGAGCGAGCTGTGAAGGCAACTTTCCACAGCGTGAATGAAATTTACATTCACCGCGTGGAGAGTTGCCTTCACAGCTCGCTCACGGCTTTGGTATACGTTTGCTACCCCAATGTTATTCGGCAAACTTTCAGAAAAAAACAACAAGGTTAAATTCATCCATACATTGTTTTTCGATAGCATGCTTCTGAACTGAGATAATATCAAATGAATGTAAATCTTTGCAAATGAATGGTCGCAACCTTGAATGGGAATGGTGAAAAAATTATGAAGGTCGAGAGATAGAGAATGTGTTACCGGGCCTTAATAACCCGTGTAGACTTTCTGGAGGACACGGGAGGGGAGTATCTAGCCCAAATCTACGCCTTACACAAATTACATTTTTCTCAATTTTTGAGTGAACGAGGGGAGACGGAGTTTAATCCCGGCTAAAAACAGAGTAAACTTAAGTAGACAGAGAAAACTTTGAGGATAGATAAACAAAAAACAAAAAACAAAAAAAAAAACAAAAAAGATAGAAGTCGAAAAATAGAGAGTATCCAGAAGGCAAAGAAGCTATAAAGTGAAAAAAAAAATTAAGGAATCCTACAAGAAAAGAGGAAGGCTAGAAAAGTTAGAGAATATGGAGAAAGTTAGCGAAGGTAGAGAAACACAGAAAGAAATAGAAAAGATACATAGATAAAAAATAGACAAAAAAATAGAGAGAGAAGAAAGATAGAGAAAATAAAGAAGATGGGGATGTGGGAAAACTGAAATCTCAAACTCAAGTAGAAGGATCACAATGCTGCACACAGCCAGCAGTGCGACAATAGAAAAATGATAGGGAAAATAGAGTGGTTTGACAAATAAGCAAAAAAATCATAAAAATTGAGGAGCAAGAGAAGATAGATAAAACAAAAGAATCTAGATAAGATGGACATACGAAACATGTTAGAGACGACATAGTAGTTAAGCGTACTAGCAAACAAATAGAAGATTGAGAAAATAAAAAAGTAAAAATACTTAGAAAATAAACAAATATCGAGAACATAGAAAAGATGGAGCCATAGTTGACTCAATGTCTAAAACAGCCAATTGAGGTTTCATCACTGATTTCTTTTCTTCGGATTCATTAGGATAACATGAGAATAAGTATTTGTCATTCAAGTATGAAAAACACTCATAAACATTTCTTTTACTTCAACAAGACCTGAGAAAAACTTTGGTGGGATAGTAAATGCAATAAATTCAGAATTCGGTTTTGGAATGTAGATCGCAATATATCATGTCGAGCTCTTTGGCATGAGCTGTCCCAAGTTGAACTTAGGATTCTCGGAAAATGTTCAGAATTCATCCAGACATTTCTGGTATTGCCGGAGTATTTTTAAATTCACGAAATATTATGTATCGAGATTTCTGGAGAATATTTAAAAATTACAGTATGCGGCAGGAAAAAATGCGAAAGTGTTTTTCAACTTCAAACCTCATTTTCGTCCATTTGACATTAATCAATCTATGTTTCAACGTTCCATGATCTATAATAGGCTAGTTTTCTGAAAAGTTAATTAAAATTTTCCATTTTGGTCACTAACCTGTACAGGGCGGCGCCTGAAGATGAAGACAACCAGAATTTTCAAACCGCAGAAAATCGCACAGGTCGCTAAATTTCGCATCTGATAAAACAAAATTTTTGTTTTTTTTTTCTACTGTATCATCAAATACAGGGGATGGCCAAAATGTTTGGGATAGGCAACTTTTTTTCTCTCACAAAAAAGTTCAACATGCTATAACTTTTCATAGAGTGCATCAAAAAATCTCAAATTTTGACTGTTTGTCAACCTACTATATGTGCATTATTGGTACAAATTTGGGCTCGATTAATATTTCGCAAAGTTAGAACCGTTCGGGTAAAACACTATTTTTTAGACAACTCATTTTTGAGCTGTCATATCTCGGCAACCAGTGAACCGAAATGAATGAAATTTTGAACGTACACTAACAATATGTAAATGCTTCACAAACTATTGAAACGTAGGTACATTATAAACGTTGAAAAAAGTTATCATGGATTGCCACTTTTTGGATTTCTCTCGAAAAAATGTAATTTTTTACATCAATGTCAATTAATTTTAGTGTTGATGTCCAAAGATTTTCCACTTCTGTTCTCAAATTATCTCTGATCAGATATATTAGAGCCTATTAAGATTGAAGTAAGAACACATTTAATAATTTTTGTGTGGTATTGTAAATTTGACTTATTTTCCTCTATATGGGTAAAAATTTCAACCCGGTATAACTTAATTCGCCGTGAGAAAATATTATATTTTATAACGTCGTATTAAGTATCAATATATTGTTGATAAACGTTAAAAAATTCATTCAATTCGGTTCGCTGGTTTCCGAGTTATAACAGTTCAAAAATTAGTTGTCTAAAAAATAGTGTTTTACCCGAACGGTTCTAACTTCACGAAAAATTAATCAATCGAACCCAAATTTGTACCAATGATGCACATATAATAGGTTGACAATCAGTCAAAATTTGAGATTTTTTCATGCCCTTTATGGAAAGTTACTGCATGTTGAATTTTTTTGTGGGAGAAAAAAAGTTGCCTATCCCAAACATTTTGGCCATCCCCTGTATATGTACTTATTTCATCTGCTATGTGAAACTTCATGGCTCTGGATCAGTGTGGTCTGATTGTTCATCGAATTTGAGCTAATTTTGTTACTGTTATAGTCATTTTGTTTAATGAAGTGTAGAATTAGCTTTGGTTAAAATACACAGAAATAAAAACAAAAAAAAATTTTTTGGGCGCGCAGTTTATTGATATTCGCTAATTAGGCCTACATTATCACATGTTAAACATCAAATGTGTTCATTTTTATTTTTCAGTGCTAGAATATAGACATTGACTGATACACTGTCATGAAAAAATAGTCATATATATCCCATATTTGGCGTGTAATAGTGCCTTGAACTTTTCGCATTTTTTCCTGCCGCACCCTGCAGCGAGAAAGGAGTTAAAACTTCTGATTACAATTGAATGGTAATTGAATGGAATTTTTCCACATTTATTTCAGATTTTAGCTTTTTCAGCTCATTTTTCTCGACATCCTTTAAGTGTCTGATCACAAGAAATTCCAGATGGAACTCCTAAAAGAATTAAAAAAGAAAAATATGTTCTAAAAAGTTTATGTAAGGGTCAATCCTTTTGTATAATGTGTGTTAAAAGTTTATATGTTGTGACAAAGTAGTTGAAGGATAGTTATATGTAATTACCGCGAAGAAAATCCACAAATTATTCATCATTATGTTAACAATGTTTAACAATGAAAACCACTTTTCATTTTCTGTTTCTAGTCATCCAGGAAACATCCCTAAACCTGAACATTTTTAAGCTTCCAATAATTTTTCTTTTTTTCTTTTTCTTAAATTTAGTTTATGAATTTTAACTGAAGAACCTATTTTTCAAATAATCACTTTTCCATTTTTTTAACTTAGTCAAACCTCAGCTACCATCTTCCTCTGAATTATGACACAAAACGTCACTGATTCGAACCTTTCCATTTGCAGACTAAAACAAAGCGGCGAACTCAATTCCCAGCCAAGTCTGATTTCTCTTTCATTTCAATCGACTTACCAACTTTGTTGTAGGAAGAGGAACACGGATTTCTACAATCTCGGTTTCATCACACACTAGCTAGAAATCGAAAGGGAAGTATTCTACCATTTGGTACCATAGCAGCATCAAGCAACGATCTGAGTTTCCATCTCTCTGCATTCAGCATCCTTCTTTGCAGAGTGTAGTACAGCTCTAAATCACTCTCGATGCAGGTTCACTTTCCTACTAGAGGCACTGCACATATTTGCACCCTTTCTAGCAAATGAAGAGACGGGGTTGAAGGCACTTACCGAGGAAAGCCTCGGCTATAAATAAAAACGTGGCATGTCATAATGCTGGTCAATGTGGAGAAGGGGTAAAAGTGATAAAGCAATCGCTCGCCCACCTGAAACTGCAAATACCACTGTACCTGCATATGTTTATGCGACTTTCAGAGTGTTAGGAAATGACTGGGTAAGAGAACATCAAATTGGTGAGTAAATTGTCAATTGGTATAGATTATATCTATTTATCACTCAATTGTTGTGAAGTTGAAAGAAAAAAAAACCTCTTTCGAATGTTCATTTTGCATCAACCCCCGTTGGAGCACCCACCAAGCCACGAGGAAGCTGATAAAATCCCGGAACGTAGTGTTCCTTGTACGTGCGCCCACGAGGAAGTCAAACGATGGAAAATAGCAATTTCCATCTGATACTGTTAAAGTCATTCAACAAGTCTGTCAGAGCATCGTACTATCCGCTGCCAAGCCAGGCTGCCAGGGTGGTTTCCAATGGTAGCGTCACTTGGAATACACTTCTTCTTGAAAGTACGAATGCACCGTACGTTCCGATCTTTTCAGTGGAAACTGTTATAGCTAGTAGCTGAGGGAGGACCACGACTCGTTCGTTCGTTCGTTCCTCCCAACAACGAGGGAATCGTTCTCGTTCGAAGTGTGATGGTGATTCCATTCAATGATGAGATTGGAATTTGAAACAGCATTGCGATTTCATCGAAAGTCTATCAAATTTCGGTCTTGGGTGGTCGAGAAGGAGGATGCCCCGAAAGTCGCCGCCCTGATTCGGTTGGAATGATGCGTTGAAGCTTGAAATCTGATGGTGATGGGCATAATTTGTTCCATGAAATCTTCAACGGCTATCGGCTATCGTGAGTTGTGAAATCTGTTTTAGCACGGGTTGAACCTATCTCAGAGAAGCACATTGTTCACATAATTAGTGAAATGTAGGAGATTGCTAGCATAACTAGGGTTGTACCTAATTTGTGGATGTTGGTTGCTACAAATACAAATACAAATACAAATTCCTCAACGATTTTGTGGTTTGTGGACATTATGAGCGGGTACAAAGCGGGCTAAAATGTAATAGTGTGAATATAGGAAAACTCTAGGGAAAACTTCACCAGCGGTTAGAGACGGTATTAAGCCATTAGGCTGAAGTACGTTAGCCCGAATGAGTCAGTAGACCGAAATTCTAGTTTCCTTCATAAATGGTATTTTTTAACTTTTAGCAGATTTTTGACGACTTACGATGTACCTCTCATCTAGATCATTTCTTGAACTATAATTTTAGGTGGTCACACTACTAGGTTTCTTATCGGAGAATTTTCCTTCTTTCAAAAATAGCCTGTCCTTTCGATGTATAAACTTGTTTAATCTTGGCATTTGAATGCTCTTCTGGATTCAAATCACACAAAAACAAAGTTTGTGTGAAAAATATTGAAATTTAGAGATGACGCTATCAGAAGGCCGGCTCCAGAGGCACGTTATCCTCCATTTGGGACATTTGTGCACTGTTATAACGCATAAAACAAAAAAGAGCCTATATAGCTCTTTACCACAGCGGGTTAAGAACAACAGATTGTCGTGAATATTCAGGCCTCTGAAGTCAGTTTCACTTAATAAGTGTTTACCGAATACTCGGAAACGCAGTTGCGCAAAAACTGGACAGTTACATATCAAATGATACGAAGTTCCATAATCGGATTCACAGCTATCACATGCAAATGAATCAGCTTGCTGAATATTCACCATGTGATAGCTGAGTCGGCAGTGGCCAGTCAATGCTTTGACCAGAATGCTGCAATTCTGCTTTGACAGATTTGTAAGATACTTCGCCACCCTTGGAGATACCTCGGTACAATACAATTTGGATTGACGACATGATTCCAAACTATTCCAGTATTGTCTGTGTTGATTAGCAGCACAGGTGTGAATCTGAAGCTTTACCCAACACTTCGATATCGGAATGGCTGGTCAGGGTCATGTGATGCTCCAGTGCGAGCTAACTCATCAGCCAATTTATTTCCAGCGAAGGAAAAATGGCCAGGCACCCATACAAGATGAACAGCGTTTGCTGACTTCAGCTCCTCGATTTGAGTTCGACAAGCGATAACTATCTTCGACCTGGAGTTGGCCGAAGCAAGTGCTTGAATAGCAGCCTGGCTATCTGAACAGAAGTAACTTACTTTGCCCATTACATGCTGCTGAAGTGCTGATTGCACTCCGCACATAGGAGCAAAGATTTTGGCCTGAAAAACGGTGCAGTGTCTACCACGTGAGCAAGACTGATACAGTCTTAGCTCACGAGAATAAACACCAGCACCTGCTCGATCTTCGAGAAGGGAGCCATCAGTGTAACAAACGATGCCGTCTGAAATACTTCTCTTCAGATAACCAGATGTCTACTTTTCCCGGGAAGGGAATTTCGTGGAAAATGTCCTATATGGAAAATTACAAGCAATTGTAAGATCACTTGGAGCAAGGACAATTTTGTCCCAATTCACCAAAAGTGGAATCAACGAGGTGTGTGTTGATGTGTGGTTCACAGGAGTTTCCTCTAGTGGACCGAGAACCCGTAGACGTTAAGTGCAAGAAAGTGCTTCTTGTTTGAGATGAATGTGTAGTGGGGCAACGTCAAAGAGAACTTCGAGCGCTGTCGTGGGAGTTGAAGAGAACGCTCCAGACATCGCCATTAAGCACATCCTTTGGAGATGGCCTAACTTTGATTGGACCGTTCTCATTTCGCCCATTTGCCACCACACAAGACATCCATAAGCCAATATTGGCCGAACCACAGTTGTGAAGCTCCATTTGATATACTTGGGTTTTAGACCCCAAGTTGTACCAAAGGTACGCCGGCATTGCCCGAAGGCCATACAAGCTTTCTTGATTCTGAACTCAATGTGAGGTGTTCAAGAAAGCTTGAAATCAAGAATGACTCCAACGTACTTTACCTGTTCAGTCGCATCGATTTCTGTATCAAAGAGACGCAAAGGTCGAACGCCATTACGATTTCGCGTTTCCGTAAAAAGAACAATAGATGTTTTACTCCGACTAATCGAAAGGCCATATTGGCGACACCAACCCTCAACTACCTGAAGGGCGCTTTGCATCAGGTCGAAAAGGGTGGAAACCGCTATTAATAAGCTGCCTCAAAAGCGTATCTGCTACGAGATTCCACAAAAGCGGTGACAAGACTCCCCCTTGGGGGCATCCACAAACACTCAATTTCCTAATCCCTGCTAGACGCAATTTCGAGAAGAGATATCGGTTTTTGAGCATTTGATGAATCCAATTGGAAGTCATTGGAGATATACCATGCATGATTCCGTGTGGCTTCCAATATGGCATCGAAAGGCACATTATCAAAGTCACCCTCGATATCTAAGAAAACACCCAAACAAGATTGCTTTTGAGCGAATGCTTTCTCGATATCGTATACAACCTTGTGTAAAAGAGTCACAGTGGACAGGAAACATTTCTACAAAGGTTTATCCAGCCGGATCGTTCAGCAGACCGGAGAGCTTTCCTGTAGGCCTTGCGAGCCGACCTGAAAGCCTCCGAACCAGTCGAACGTCATCTGTTCCAACTCTTTCTACATTGTTTCCTGAGTTTCGCCAGATCAGAGTTCCACCAAGGGGTTCCTCTTGTGATCTTCACAGACCGTAGAGGGCATGCTTCTTCAAAAGCTTCCATGATGAAGTTCGTTGTAGTATCAACGGCATCATCTAAATCACTTGGAGTGTCAATGGATGTTGAATATCCATGAAATTTAGCCGCAACCAAATCAGTATAAAGATCCCAGTTTGTTGACCGAGGATTCCTGAAACGCAATGTTTGCGAAGTAACATTTAAATGTTCAAAAAAGATATAGAGGTGGTCAGATAAAGATTCTTCATCTGGCACATGCCAATTGGTCAGCTCGTGACTAATTCTGCTAGAGCAAAGCGTTATATCTAACACTTCCTCTCTAGCAGATACCATGAAGGTTGGGTGGTTGCCTATGTTAAGTAATGCAAGATCTGTACTACTTAAGTACTTCATCAAACTGGAGCCTCTCAAGTTAATGTCTGAGCTGCCCAAGATGATATGGTGAGCATTAGCAACACTGCCAACAATTAGCGGAAGGCCTTTTGAAGTGCAGTATGCGATGACTTGTTTGAAAGCATCCGTAGGGGATGGTTCATCATGCGGTAAATACACCGAACAATAGATGTATTTCCTGTTGAGGTTTCCAACAGATACATCAATTGTGATAGCACATACATCTCTGATGGTTAGTTCAGAGATGAGTGTAGCAACTATTGCGTTGTTGACAAGCACACAGGCTCGAGGCATGACACGCGAGTTTGCCAAAACATGTTTACTGAAAGTAGCAAACACCGGGTTCACAAGGTTTCCTAGATAGAAATTCCCCTTACGACAGTAAGGATCTTGGACTAACGCCACTTGGGCTGAGCCATTTTGCATAAGTCTGCAAAGATTGATTGTTGCTGCTCTTTTATGCTGAAGATTGATCTGCACTGATCGAAAAAATAGTGTAAAATTCTGTGACATATGATGCACATGAATGGAGCGTGGGATATCACAGAAGTTTACATTACACAGATCGAAAAAAGAGTGTAAAATTCTGTGACATATGATGCACATGATTGGAGCATGGGATATCTTAGAAGTTTACATGACTTGTCATGTAAAAGTCATAAAATATCATGTAAACGTCCATTATATGTCATGTAATTCAGCATGACTCTGTGTATTTACATGAAATATAACACAAATTTACATGATTTATCTTGTAAATCATAACATTAAATTTACATTAAATTTACATGACTTAACTGAAGTTTACATGACTTCTAAATCTCATTATTTTTATCTGTGTACATATCAAGTAAAAGTCATAAAATACCATGAAAACTTCCACAACATGTCATGTAATTCGGCATGACACAGTGTGTTTACATGACATATAACACAAGTTTACATGATACATCATGTAAACCATCATAACACTAAGTTTACATGACTAAACTGAAGTTTACATGACGTGTAAATCTCATTATTTTTTATCTGTGTGAGCTATCTTAACCATAGCCACTACCCAAACTAGGTAAGATTGAACTCAGCAGCAATAAAACCAGATCGGTATCGATTGGAAAACGCCAAAGGCGAGGATACACAGAATACACTGTGTAAATCGCATAATGCGAAACCGTATAGGTGAAAATTTAAACTAATTAACAACATCCTCATAATCCCGCCTTTATTTTGCCTCAAGTGAGACTGAAGAAGGGCAGCCGATTGTCTCGGAGAAACACAAGGTCCACTGCACCATTGCTCCGGTTAGAGCAGTAAGGGCTACATACTGTGGAGGGCGCCCTGGTACTCCACAGGCTCCGTTTGCGGTTAGGTTTTTATTAGACCCCCCCTAACCTTGAATTCCTAAGCACGGTAAGCATGAAGCCGCATCACACCATGAATTAGGGGTCACCTGTTGGTGGATTCTTACCACTGGAACAGGCGGTCCGTAGTGTTATTCTTAGCCAATTGAGACAATTGCTACCGACACTACACAGCTATCTATGCTGATCGAGAAAAGAAGTTAATATTGATAATCAACTTCATACGGGCTCCAACAGCCGACAGAATTTCTGGAGCAATTCATAAGAATCCCTGAATGAATTCCTGAACTCTTTGAATGTTTCGGGACATTTATGCAAATAGCGTTATTGTGTATGTCCTTTGCACAAAATACTATCTTTTGAATCAACCATACATATTTTTGGAGACGGAAGATTTCGACCGTAACAAGCTAGCTAGTGGTTTATTCGTTATTTAGCCAGAATTAATAGTATATGCCAAAATAGTAGTTTACGCAACAAGGTGCAGAATGAAGATTTTTACAGCACGAGTCGTACATTTATCCAACGAGGCTTGCCGAGTTGGATAATTACGACCAGTGCTGTAAAAATCGAGTTCTGCACTGAGTTGCGTACAACGTTTTTTGCAATTTCATAAATTACCGCTTAAGGGTAGTTTTTAACAAAACTTATTCATCAAACTGCACACTGATGTTCATAGTCATGTTTAAGAAAGTCTGATCATAGCAGGTTATACTGTGCAGTTGTCACAATTTTTCAAAAATGCGGCCAGAAAAGATCACGGAATTGATCCAAACATAAAACAGTGCTGTAATGGTTCATTACGCGACGCAAATCAGTGCTGTAATGAACCATTACAGCACTACTAATTAGGTGTGGGAAAGTAGGCCTTTTCCTGACGGATTTGCGTGAGGTAAAACAGCCTATTACGATGAGAAATTGCAAAAATAAAAATAAAATTAAAAATTTGCTTCGATTATATGTAAAATTCGCTTTTATAGATATTTCGAAAATTGAAATGTCCACTTAACCCAGTAAACCACACATCGCATCGTATTAAGAAGTACATGCAAAATCGCATTTCTAGCCGTCAGAAATCAAAATCGTAAAATCCGCTGAACCGCTGTTACAAGAACGACAAATCCAATTGTATATAAATCATTGTTGCGATTTGTTTACGAGTAACTTTTTTGTATGCAGAGCAAGCCGTAAATAGAGCTGATAGAAATCGTCACTGTTTGCGAACGCTGATGGTGGGATATCACTGATCACTGTCATTTTATGATCACAGATAAGATTCGCTTCTTCCCATTCCGATTATTTTATCACATCAGCAGATAAAATATTAATACACTGTAGTCATAATCATCTGACTTACCTCGCTCACCACCGGCTGACCGCCAATTATTGTTTGGGTACTGGAAGCATTTTGTCTACCAATGATGTCCGGGCAATCCTTGGGAATGTCTTCGTTACCGAATCAAGACGAGTGTTCCTTTGGGCAATTAACTTTTTCCGCGACGACGACGACGACGACGACGACGACAGCGACGACGACAACAGCGACGACAACGATACGTACACTTGATTTATGTTGTAAACAAAACATGCCGAAATAAGTGCAATTCAAATTCGCCATCAGTTGTATAATTTGACAGCTCATCATTTGGTGCATCGTATATCAGTACAGTAATGTAATGTAATGTAATGTAATGTAATGTAATGACTTATGAAAAATTGCAACCCAACATGCATGTAGGCAAGTAAGTTTCACGAGTGGGCAAGAATGCTTAAGTTTATGTTGGTAAAAATTTGTGCCTTAATCAAGGCGGATCAGTTAGTACAATGGTACGGGTCTAGACTCACGATGTCGAGGTTCCGTGTTCGAGGCTAAGTGCCAACTTTTTTGTTTCTGGCTTCTTTCGGACATCGTATTGCCAAACATAGGAAGTCGTATTTTTTTCTTTTGATCGATTATCTGGGACATCGTAATGATGACCATGAGAAATCGTGAATTGTCGTCTGAAGTATGTATAACGCCTCCACTTTGGTACGTATATAGCAGTTTTGTGCAGTTTATACGATGGAATAGGTTCTTATATAATAATGTATAACACAAATTATACAGTCCAAAATGTTGACTGGGAATCGAGGTATACCTGAACAGTTCTACACTGCTTTATGAGAGTTGCCTCCTTCCCGTCCGATCCAAAGTACAAAGATTTGGGACTACATAATCTCTGACTCTGACAAGAATGACGCAATCCTCTAATGATCGAGAACTGTCCACGTCCGTGCGACTGCTGACGGACCGGAAATGATGATTAGTTGAACACCAAAGGATGATAAAGACAGCTCTTCGATCTCTCAGACCTAGGTGTCACGGCCCTGACTACATTTGTTAGGAACGCACCATTCCAAGGTGATCTACTGAAGTTACGGGAGAATTATTTGATTAATTTTTCCTGGAATTTATTGTTCTGATAATTCTTCCTGTAATTCTTTGCAAGCATCCCATCAGAAGGTCCAGAGGGATTTTTTACCCTCTTGAATTCTCAAAATAATAACTTCTTCTTAGAAACTTTTTTAATAAAATATGAATGAAAACTTTAGCATTATACTAGAAGTAAACGACGAAATTGCATAGGTCCTCATACCATGCCTCATAAAGAATCTTAAAGTCAGAACAAATCTATCATTTCAGACGTTAGCTCAAAACCCATTAAAACTTTCATTGTAACCTATCCCAAATTTAATGGCTCCCGGCTTAAGATTCCCGAAAAGAAACAAGATTAAGAAGCATCCATTACATCCTTGACTGCCATTTAGAAATCGATCTAGAAGGAAACACACTCCCAAAAAGTCACAAGGTCAGATACCCATCTCTGCTGCAGGATTGTTAGGCAAAAGAAAATCTGGGAGAATGCTGGGTAAAAAGGGGTATACTTTGGTAACGCACTTCTCCAAATTTCATACATTCCAGTATCTTATCTCGTTTGTGGCGTAACGCCCCAACAGATATAAAGCCTGCTTCTTAACAGTTTAAGGAGTACTTACACAGTTATAAACTGTGAACTCTCTCTTGACCATTTCCATTTGTAAGAAAGGCACGAAGATACGGCACCGATTATTGTCTGCAGCATAAATTTTAAAGTGTACTCGATTATTTTGTCAGCTTAACTTACACCACGTGCCCCTTCCGAAATCAGAAGATAAAGTTCAACGGAAGCCGAATCAATCCCCAAGGGAGCCGAAAAACTTTCATCGCAATCGATCTCTGGAGGGGCAGGCAGCCAACTGCAGTGCAGTTCTCGACGATTCAAGGTTGGCCTCTATCCGAAGGCGATAGGAAAAGGAAAAAATGCGATTTCGAATGGTGATGACCCGATAGGGCAGCGGATTAGAAAAGTTATTTTTCCACAAAAAGTCAATTCCAATCGGCAAACGAACGTATACGTTGAAAGACGAAATTAGAGGGCTTGCTGCCGGTCAGATGGGAACGATGGTGTGGGATAGCGAGGGAAATTGGCATCAGTCGGGATGGGAAAAGTTGTTTGATCCGAGCTCGGGGAGTTTTGCTGGCTGATGTTGTGAGCTTGAGTTGTGAATGAATTCGGCTCTTTATATTTATGGTCGTGTTTCCATTTGAATGGAGAAGTGTCGGGAAAATTGCGCGCGAATGAGCCGAGACTACCGGAGGCAGATTTTCGTCTGTTCAGAGGAAGGACTCCATGATGATTTAGGAATGGATTTGAACTGACGGGAAGTATCAGTCTTTCAGGAGAGGAGATTTGACAATAAGTCGATAGCACGTTTTGGTTTGAAATGTGGAATGTAATTGTTGAAATGTATTATAATTCAAAATTGCATACTTGGACTAGCGAAACCGTGCTCAGTAGTTTCACGCACCCAAATTCATCCTGTTCGAAAACAAAGCAATTACGATTCCGATTGACCAAAGGGCACTGGTAAGGCTATTTGTTCATTCAAAAACCGATATTTCGATAGTAAACTTAGAGTATCAAGTCAAATATACCAATTAACTCAGTTTAGCAAGTTGAGGTGATGTCAGTATGTGTGTATGTATGTATGTATGTCAGTGCACATAAAAAGTTCACTCACTTTTGATACCCTTCCCATTGGCCGATTTTAACGATTTTAGCACGAATTTAACCTGAATTTTACCGCTTTGTTTGCAGTTACAAATGGTCCGGATCGGTCAAGGCGTTCTGACGTTATGGTCATTCATCATAGTCACGGCAAGCCCTCTAAAAAAGTACACGTTTTACAGAAATTGTTGTAACTATGGTTATTAGTACTATTTGTTCATATTCTCAAGCTGATTTTACACGTTTAGTGTTGTACTATGTATGAAGTAAGACGAGAATTTTAAGAGTACATACTTATACAAAAAAAAATACACTTTTTCTTATTTTCACGCACTTTCACTTATATAACTATACATTAACCACACATACCCAAGCAACACACATGTCATATTAAAGTTACGGCAGCGCAAGTTTTGGTTGTATAAAAGTTATGTTAACGTTATTTTAACATTATGTTAAAATTACGTCAAATTTGCTTCTATACAACCAAAACTTGCGCTGCCGTAACTATTATATGACATGTGTGTTGCTTGGGTAGGATCCCTTCGGCCTCAAAGGGCTAAAGCAAAGCGTTAAACCATCTTCTCAAAGCCTGTGCTTCCGAATCGTTACATGACACTCCAAACAAATACATGACACCTAGAAAATAATACATTTAGATAATCTCTCCAGATTGTCCTTACTTCCCGCCTTTTTATGTCATTGTTAACTTTTCCGAAAACAGCACATAAAAGTTAAAAGCATTGCTCCTCCTCGCAGAAAGAGCATGAGCATGAGCATAGATGACCGTACTATTCGTAGTTGCTACTCCGTGATTGACCAGAACAATCGAAGTTGCACAAGGAACCAACAGACGGAGCTTGGGAGTCGCTTACCGTCCTCAATGTGCATCTTCGAGAATTCCAAACTTTATTAGGTCAATAACGGCGCCGGCCACGTCCTTACGGTCATCGAGGAAGGAAAGGAATGTTATTATGACGTGCGTTGCTTACTAAAGACCGAGATCACCTCTGCGTCTCCACGTCTGTCATGGGAAGGACTTTTTTTTAGTGGGGAGGGGAAAGGGCGCATGATATGAGTTCACTTTGGTAAGTGGAGTGATTCATGCAACCCTATTAATATCAAACCACTTATTTTCATTTGGACTAAAACAAAACACATGCCGACATCGAAGATGACGAACCATTCAGATAGTTTTCGAAGTGCGAAAATTAACGAAAGAGAAAATAAAGTGATTTGAACCAACGTGGCTTTGGAACTTGGGCCGACACTTGACGTGACGAACATTTCAATGTCTGTTGACTAAAATCGCAAAAAATGTTGATGTTGCATTTATCGTATCATAAATCGCCCCGTACGAAGATGAGCAGTCAAATAGACGACGACGACGACGGCGACCGAATGAAAACGCGGCCTGTACACTTTTCAAAGCCAGCGCGCGATGCTTTGCTGCTGCCGAACTAGAACTACCGCACACTACTGACTGCTTGGCGTCCCGTCGTCGGAGCCCGCAGAGAAAAGAGACAAAATCGCAAAAATCTAGCAAAGCCAGCGCGCGATGCTTTGCTGCTGCCGAACTAGAACTACCGCACACTACTCCATTGCTCCTCCTCGCAGAAAGAAGGGATTTACCCACAACGACCTTTGACCAACACGATGAAAGCAACTGCTGCTGCTGCTAACTGCCGGAGGAGAGCTAAGAAGCTTTAGCTTACTCCAACTCCCTCCACCCAACCAGAGAGAACTTGGCGAGCGACTCGGTTGACAACACAAATGGCCACACCACCCGGGTGAGAGTGTCGAAGAAAACAGATTAAACGTTTGTAAGTTTTTCCCCCGTTGCTGCTGCGTTGTTGCGTTGGTTGTTGCGATATTCCTCCACGAGTGTTTGTCGGTTTTCCTTAGGGAAACCCATTGAAACCAATTTGCAAACAGCGATCATGAGCTTTTTGTGTGGGAGAATAAACACAGAGAACATTTTCGGGTTGGTGTTTTCTGGGGAATGATTTCACTTTGTTATACAGGGGTAAAAGTTTTTGCGACGTATAACCAACTGGTATTGACGATGTTGCAGTTTTGCAAAAATATCGCACTCGGATACTTAGCTTAGCTTACCGATCAGACTAAAGCCTAAGTGTCCTCTGCTGTATGTAGGAGTTGTCACCTACAACTCAATTCGGTCCATGGATGTGTGTCTCCAGTTCTGCACTGGGCAAAGGATCCTCAAATCGTGCTCCACTTGATCGACCCACCTAGCTCGCTGCGCACCACGTCTTCTTGTACCGGTCGAACTGCTCTCGATAACCTTTTTAGTCGGGTTGCTATCCGACATCCTGATGACGTGACCCATCGTAGCCTCTCGAGTTTCACGGTGTGCATATGATGGTTGGTTCTCTCAGCGGCTGATGCAGCTCATGGTTCATTCGCCTTCTCCAAGTTTCGTCTTTCATCTGCACTCCGTCGTAGATGGTACGCAACACCTTCCGTTCAGAACTACCGGTCTAATCAGCGTTTTGTAGATAGTTAACTTGGTGTCACGGCGAACTTTGTTCGATCGTAGAGTTCCGCGGAGTTCAAAGAAATTCTGCAATAATGAACGGTTACGGATTCTGCAGCCCGTAGGACCAGAAATTAATCACTCTGCCTCGTCGAAGCTGGTCAGCATTCCACAGACGAACATCAAGCTAAAAGTGTCAACCAAAGCAGCAACAGCATCCCCTCTGAGCTATTCGTGTCCACTTTCGTGTTCGGACAGCCATTCTTTGCGAAACTGTTCAGCGTTGCTTGAGAAAGGTGTCAGCCAGCGTCGTGAGCTGGTTCCTGAGAAGCGGTTTTGTTGGAACTGTCTCATCTTCGGTCACGAATCCAAAAAGTGTGGATACAAATTTAGCTGTTGTATATGCCGTGAGAAGTCTCACTCGCTTCTGCACGATTCCGCCTCAGTACAAGATCCGCTGCTCCAGCTATCCAAACAAACTCAGCTCAGCCAATCGTGTCATCGAAGTCTACTAACCAGTGGCTCCATTAATATAACAACCACGACCATTCACTTCCCATTCTGTGGATACTTCGGGTTCCCGTCAAGTCAGCATGGCAGTCCAAAGTGCATGTACCATGGCTGTAAACGTTTGTTCTCAACATCGTCGATGATTACGGCATCACGCACAAGACTCGAGCTCTCCTCTATTCGTCATTGATGTCAAATTTTATTTCGAAGCCGCTGGCGAAGAATCTCTACAGTGGATGTGTCCGTGGCAGATTTCAGATCATCCACGCAGAAAATCAGAAGTGCCATTATTGTCACCGTCGAGTCAGCAGTTCGAACGATCTCTATGAAACTGTGTTTTTGGTACTGAAGCAGGTGTCGTTGGATCTACCAACAATGCCGATAGACATCTCGGCATGGAAGTTGCCCAACGTGCAGCTAGCAGATCCGCAGTTCATTATTCCCGGAAGTGTTGACCTCGTCATCGGTGGTGATACCTATTGGGAACTTTACATGGAACGGAGGATTCGCTGGGTGAAGGTCCGTGGGTACTCGAAACTTCATTTGGTTGGGCGATCACTGGTTCCGCCTCTCGCTCGAATACCTGCATTCCATGCTTTACGCAAACTCTGGGACATGGAAACAGCTGTGAAGAGCTGTTCGCTGCAACGACGACGTGAGATGCAACAAGAAGGTACATCGGTCACCTCTCGAGGACCGAAGACCTTGAAAAGGTTCTGGGAGAATCCAGGTCCAGGCTTTTTGAGCCTTAGAACGCCGTCTTGGAAGAGATCCTGCAACCAAGGACTTATACGGTTGGTTCATGAACGAGTATCTGCACCTTGGCCACATGAAGAAGATGACAGAGCCTGATAATCGAATTGCACGCTGCTACATTCCCCACCACGTGTCGTCTTCAAGGAATCGAGCACGACCACGAAGGTCAGGGTAGTCTTCGACGCGCCATGCAAAATCTTATCCGGCTACTCCTTGAACGACACGCTCCTAGTTGGACCGGTTGTCCAGTAGGACCTGTACTCCATCTACTTGAGGTTCAGAATCATCGCTTTCTTAGCAGATGTGGAGCTGAAGTACCGGCAAGTGTTACACCATCCCGAGGATCTATCATTCCACCGAATTTGCCATCGCACCGGTCTGTCCGTTCGAACGAACGCGTCTCCATCGAGACGAACGAGCAGCAAACTATCACATACGCCACTGCAAGCGTACCCTATCTTGCAACGAGAACTCTCCAGCAGATCGCGAAGATTTCTACGTTGATGATTTTCTGTCTGGCGCACCGGACGTTAAATTTGCTGTACTTCTCCGACAGCAAGTCACCACTATACTTGGTTACGCTAGGTTCACCCTGAAGAAGTGAGCGTCAAACGCTCAGGAAGTTCCGCCGGCAGATCTGGCTATCCAACCGCTTCACGATGTACAGGAAGAGCAGACAATATCCACGCTTGGTCTGCTGTAGGATCCGGAGGCCGATAACCTTCGATTCAAGGTAGACTTATCATTTCCCGCTGCCATCTTAACCAAGCGCTAAGTGGGTTGTTGGACAAAAGGTCGAATGACAAATTTCGAAATAAAAAACTAAGTAGGACAAAAAGTCGTAAGGACAAGTGATCAAAAGATCGAAAGGTTGACCCTGTCCCTGCTCTTTGCCTGTTATTGCGTTAACTCGTATATTAACAAGCATAATGTTACACTATAACCAGGAATTCGACAACATTCCTCGTCCGCAACGGCAATCTATCCTTTAATTTGGGCTTTGTTTAATAATTTAGCTGGTACTAGTTTATTGTAAATCATATATCGTCCTTTTGATCAACGGCAGTTCTTTAGAGTAACATATCTACGGCTATAGGCATGGTTACAATTACTGCTTCCTTTATAAGTTTGCCTTCTTTGAAAAATAGGCTGTTCTTTCATGTAATGATTTTTGACTATTTTTCGCGTACTTACTATTAATATAATTGTTCATAATTTGCCTTTTTTAAATAGGTCGTTCTTTCTTGTTACCGTCTACCCCCGTTGGTTTGACCTCATCTAATCTGAACACTTTTTAATTTGACCCCCTCTAATCTGCACATCGTTCAAACTAAAAATGGTTCAAACGTCATTCTGCTCATGGAACGGGGTGAAACGGAACGCAGAATCAAAACAAAACAGCGAAAAGGGTTACCATCACTGTGTTTTACGATGCACACAGGATTACTAGAAGTTCAAATTAAAAAATGAACCCCGTTGGTTTGCATGAGGTGTCGTTCAAACCAACGGGGATAGACGGTATACAATCACAGCAGTTATTTTGAATTTGGTTTTAGATATTTCCAAAAAGATCTACCTCAAATATCTTCTGAATATAAAAAAAAATAGAGATCGTTACGTTTTATTTTTTATCAACCTCTATTTTATTCAAATATTCATATTGATTATGACTGATATCTATGGCGAACATCAATGCGCTGCAGGCACTTGAATAAATTTGAAATCCGCTTCTGGAATCTATCGAATCCTGGTACTTTTCTGTATTACCAACTACTACCTATGAACCTTTGTCCTTTCAATTGTCTTCCTTTCGACGTTCTGTGATATTTTTATGACAACCTTTCGACCTTTCGACCTTTTACCCTTGTTATATTTTCATTTCGACGTTTCGAGCTTTTGTCCACTTGTATTTTCAACCCCTTGTCCTAGTTATTTCTCTTTCGACCTTTTGATCGTCGACCTTATGACCTTCAAGCTTTTGACCTACGACCTTTCGGCATAGAGCATGAGCATGAGCATAGATGACCGAACAATTCGTAGTTGCTACTCCGTGATCGACCTTTTGTCATAGAATCCGCTAAAAGGACTAATGCCGTTTTTCATTTTGATCCAGTTCCAATTCTAGAAAGACACTCGTCACAAATCGGCTGTCTAAAATCCAGAACACCACGTGCAACTGCATGGGCTGCAAAACGGTCAGTCGAAAAGGAGAGACTTCAGCTAGATTCAGGAGGTATGACCCAAGCGACTGTTCACCAAGGAGGTGCGGCTCAAACAGCGTCTGTTCTGGCATCCAGCGGCTGAGTAAGAAACGCTGCACCACGCCCAGCTAGATCCAAGGTGGTAGCCCCATCAGCGTGGTCGTCCCAGTGTTGGTTGGGACGTTAAACAGAACGGGCACGATGGCCCTCCGGCGAGACAGGAGTGTTGGCGTCGGCCCAATAAGCCACCCGTAAAAATCCCCGTTGCGAATAACATAGGAGAAAATACGACTCGATACAATCGGCAAAGACCCACGCGACGAAATAAGGACTACGATTGGAAACTTGGAACATGGAATTGCAAGTCACTAGGTGCCGCAGGATGTGACAGGATAATCTACGACGCGACGAACTACATCCCCGCAACTTTGACATCGTGGCGTTGCAGGAACTTTGTTGGACTGGACAGAAAGTGTGGAAAAGCGGGCATCGAGCGGCTACCTTCTACCATAGCTGTGGCACCACCAATGTACTGGGAACAGGATTTATAGTGTTGGGCAAGATGCGACAACGTGTGATCGGATGGCAGCCGATCAACGCAAGGATGTGCAGTGCATGTTGAGAGTTAAGGGCCGTTTCTTCAACTACAGCATCATCAACGTCCACTGCCCACACGAAGGGAGACCCGATGACGAGAAAGAAGCGTTCTACGCGCAGTTAGAGCAAACATACGATGGTTGCTCGCCGCGTGACGTGAAAATCGTTGTCGGCAACATGAACGCGCAGGTAGGAAGGGAGGAAATGTACAGACCGGTAATCGGGCGAAACAGATTGCATGCTGTATCGAATGATAACGGCCAGTGATGCGTAAACTTTGGAGCCTCCCGTGGTATGGTAGTCCGAAGCACCTTCTTCCCCCGCAAATATATCCACAAAGCCACCTGGAGATCACCCGACCACCAAACAGAAAACCAAATCGACCATACGTTCTAATCGACAGTTAATTCTTCTCGGATATAACCAATGTCCGCACATACCGCAGTGCGAATATAGATTCGGATCACTACTTAGTCGCTGTATGCATGCGCTCAAAACTTTCGACAGTTATCACCACGCGTCGAAGTCGAACGCCGCGGCTCAACATCGAGCAACTTCGTAACGTAGAAGTGGCTCAAGACTACGCGTAGCAGTTAGCAGTGGCCCTACCAACGGAAGCAGCTTGGCGCAGCTACACTTGAAAATGGCTGGAGGGACATCCGCCATAGGTAGTACCTCGGCTACAGCACTAGGCTTCGCGATTCCGAATCACAGAAACGACTGGTACGACGGCGAATGTGAACAGTTGAAAAACGAGAAGAATGCAGCATGGGCGAGAATGCTGCAACACCGTACGAGAGCGAATGAGGCACGTTACAAACAGGCGCGGAACAGGCAGAACTCAGTCTTCCGGATGAAGAAGCGCCAGCAGGAAGAACGAGATCGCGAAGCGATGGAAGAGCTGTACCGCGCTAAGGACACACGAAAGTTCTACGAGAAGCTGAACCGCTCACGCAGAGGCTTTGTGCCACAAGCCGACTTGTGCCGAGATAATCACGGGAATATTCTCACGAGCGAGCGTGAGGTGGTCGAGAGGTGGCGGCAGCATTACGATGAGCACCTCAATGGCGACGTTGCAAGTACCGAAGGTGGCGGGGTAACAGATCTAGGAGTATGTGCACAGGACGAAAGACTTCCGGCCCCTGTCCACCAAGCAAATGAGGAGGAGGTTATCCGGTTGAGAAACATAAAAGCCGTTGGAGCAGATCATCTACCAAGCGAGTTCCTAAAATACGGTGGAGAAGCACTAGTGAGAGCACTACACTGGGTCATTACCAAGATTTGGGAGGAGGAAGTATTACCGGAGGAATGGATGGAAGATATCGTGTGTCTCATCTACAAAAAGGGCGACAAGTTGGATTGCGGGAACTATCGTGCAATCACACTAATGAGCGCTACCTACCAGATACTCTCTCAAATTTTATGCTGTCGTTTATCACCGATTGTAAGAGAGTTCGTGGGACATTATCAGGCTGGATTCATGGGTGAACGCGCTACAATGGACCAGATGTTTGCAATCCGCCAGGTGTTGCAGAAATGCCGCGAATACGACGTGCCCACACATCACTTGTTCATCGATTTTGAAGCGGCGTATGAAACAATCGCTCCAGACAAGCTATGGCAGATTATGCACGAATACGGATTTCCGGATAAACTGATGCGATTAACCAAGGCGACGATGGATCGAGTGATGTGCGTAGTTCGAGTATCAGGGACACTCTCGAGCCCCTTCGAATCTCGCAGAGAGTTACGGCAAGGTGATGGTCTTTCGTGCTTGCTGTTTAACATCGCCTTAGAATGTGTAACAAAAAGAGCAGAGATAAACACTAGTGGAACGATTCTCACGAAGTCCGTTCAGCTGCTTGGTTTTGCTAATGATATTGAAATTATAGCTCGCAAATTTGAGACGATGGCAGAAACGTACATCCCACTAAAAATGAAGCCAGACGAATCGAGTGAGTCATTAATGTGTCGAAGTCAAAGTACATGGCCTCAAAGGGCGCCTCTGCGCCTGCCACCCCGGATTTCCAATCGACGGTGATGAAATCGAGGTGGTTGAAAAATTCTTGTACTAGTGCTAGCTAATGACCGCCGACAACGACACCAGCAGAGAAATTCAGAGACGAATTGTGGCAGAAAATCGAACTTACTTTGGACTCCGCAGAACTCCAAGTTCGCCGTCACACGGAGTTAACTATCTACAAAACGCTCATAAGACCGGTCGTTCTCTATGGGCACGAAACATGGACCCTACGTGCAGAAGACCAACGCGCCCTTGGAGTTTTCGAACGGGAGGTGTTGCGTACCATCTACGGCGGAGTGCAGATGGAAGACGGGACTTGGAGAAGGCGAATGAACCACGAGCTGCATCAGCTGCTAAGACAGTGATCCTCAGCCTAACTGTCTCTGCGGACCAAAATTGAATTTTGAAAAGAGACCGCGGGCCGTAAGTCATTAAAGGTTTCTTTTTTAATAATTTTCAAGATTTAACCAAGGATTCAAAACAAAATATATTTGTTTGATTTTTCGAAAAGTTTAAAGAATAAGCATTAGTTAAATTTTACAAATAACAATTTTTAACATTGAACAAGAGCAAAAAACTAAACAACCTGGAGTTATCAGGAGATTTTATTTTACTTGGAAAAAAAATGAAAATTGTGTGGTATTAAAAACACAAAATAGTTTTTGCAGTTTTTGGTATTAATAATGTTGAAAAAAATATTTCAGACAAGCTACATTAAGTCACAAAAAATAAGCAATAGTGACGCTGGCAAGAACAATATGAACCTTTTTAAGAATATTGTGGATAAACTTACAGCGTACTTATAGCGCAGATTATAAGTGCAGAATTGTGGAAGTCCTAGACACAAACACGGACAAATTTCTTGTAAAACCTCTGGATCCAGTTTTGAAAAATTTCCGAGTTTCTTACTGCAGCTTAAGGATTTCCCGAGAAGTATTTTGAGATTTTGAAAAATTTCAGAATGATTTCTTTAGAAGCCAATGAAGAAAAACCTGCATACATGAATTTCTGAGCAATGTGAACAAGTATTTGTAGACGATTTAGAATAGATATTTGAAAAGGAATTCCCAAAAGTATTACTAGGAGAATAAAGAGTATCTTGCCGAATCCCTGAAGTTTTTAGCGAAATTCCGAAAGTTTGGGCAACACTTTTTTTTAAAGAAATTATAGGCAACAATTCTGCAAAAAATTGAAATAGTTTCCTGGCAGAAGTGGTAATTATAAAGTACAAACAAGGAAGCTGTTTCGCCGATAGAAACAAAATGGAAATTATTTTGAGATAATTTTTGTGGATTTAAGTAAATTACTAATAACGAGTCGAAAATCCATGGTAGAGAGCCTATGAAATTTAACCTAAACTCATTATTTAAGCGAAACACATCGTTCTCAACAACAGTTTCGAATATTTTCGAAACAATATTCGAAAAAGTAGCCTCCATGATATTGGCTAAATTCATTCTCATTAAAGTTTTAACATATGGTGGAATTTCTGATTTTTATTATGGAATCTTTACGTGGGCCACTTTCCTATACATTTCAAAATCAGTTCGCGGGCCGCACAAAATCTTGTCGAGGGCCGCATGCGGTGACCACTGTGCTAAGAGAACCAACCATCGTCCATACCTCAAAAATCGGGAGGCTACGGTGGGCGGATCACGTCATCAGGATGTCGGATAGCAACCCGACTAAAATGGTGCTCGAGAGTCATCCGACCGGCACAAGAAGACGTGGAGCGCAGCGAGCTAGGTGGGTCGATCAGGTGAAGGAAAATTGGCGGACCCTTCGCAAAATGCTGAACTGGAGACACACAGTCATGGACTGAGTAGAATGGTGACGACTCCTATGTACATACATCAGAGGACACTCAGGCCTTTTTCTAACCGGTAAGGTATGTAAGTACTTAGAGATTGCTCATAAGCCACGTGGTCTTTTTTGGGGAAAGAGGGCCATCATTTGGTGTACGTGGATCATGAAGAGCCTCTTACGGATTTGCCAACGACTACCTAGCTTCAACCTGATGCAAAGCGTTCTTCATGTAGTTTAGGGTTAATGTTAACCTCTTGGCTAATAAAGCTTTGCAAATAAAAAATAAATACTTGCCTAAGTTGGTATGTATTTTTGGGAAGTATTTTACAACCTACCATTCTCAAATTCCACCGGTACAGGGGGAAACTTTTTGATAATGATGACTTGGGGTGGAAAACTGTTGCTTTGGTTGCAACCCCTTTTCGTCGTAGGCACCAGCACCGGTACCGACGACGATGCCGACCGGAGCTACATAGATAATGTGTAAATATGATCTTGTTCTCTGTCTCGCTCAACTTTCGAGGAAAGTTGCCGAAGTTCTCGGAGCAAGTTTTTAGGAACTCTGGCAAACAGACACGCGGCGGCGGTGGCAACGGCGGCGCAAAAAGTTTCACCATGCAAATCTGTGAAGCACGCCGTGACTGGTTGGATGAATGGTTGGTTGGTTCGTTGGCTGCTGTTGCACGTCATAAAGCATAATGATGATGCTGTCGAAGTCGACTTTGAGGAGCATTTTCTGAGAGGTTGTGGCAAATGTAAACGTGGGTTGTGGAGATTCAGGATGACCATAGCGCTAGTTTTGAACTTGGAAGTTTCTGTAAGATGTTTGAGTTGGAGAGAAATTTTGAACTCTTTTGGTGCGCAGATAATGTTGGCTTCTTTGAGTTTGTTTTGTAAATTCTATTTTAGTAGTTTTACAGCTTCACGGTGTTTGAAGGAGATGATTCCTGCACGCCAAGAAGCCATATAGACAGTGGCGGGGAACGATCTCATCCAGCTTAAAGCATAACAAAAACAAGTTTCAAATACAGTACTTAAGGAATTTTGATTTTTTGTTTGACTATTTCATTCTGACTAATGGAGCGTGCACAACACGTACTCTTAAAGTAGTTATCGATTTGGACTATCACAAAGAAACTGACCGTCACAAAAATACCTGACGGACCAACACCAGAGCTTCCAAGAAAGCTTCATGCTAAGCAACAGTGCCACAAGATTTCTATTTTTGTACCCTGCCCACACAGACGTCATGCTGGTTTTCCCACGCATTTGCCAAATCTATGAATAGCCCCCCTACTCCTCCCCTGAGATAAGTTTACGAGATTTCCACCCTTAGGCTGTTTCGTCTCGTCTCTCACTTTGTGGGGCCCTTTTGCACAAATCCAGTACCAAAGCGAAACCGTTCATTATGCCAAAGCCTACGCTATGCCACTCACCTGAACGTTCTTAAATTTATGCGAACAGATGATGCCATTGAACAGACATTTGATGTGATTCCAGCAGCGAGAGGTGTCGCAAAGCCCTTCCATCGCGCTACCGCCTGCTACATTACCCCCACCAGGATTGCCATTATTCAGCGGCTCGAGCTCGTCCGGTGCTGTGGAAGACAGGTGGAAAAGAAACAAAAGGAACAAGTTAAAAATGTTAAATTGAACTGAGTTCGCAAAATTTATGAAACCTTTCAATATATGTATGTATACAAAACAATTGTTTGTGTTTTATTTGTGTAACGCTTTAAGATCTTGAATGGCAGCCTTTTGGAGGAATGTCAATGTTGAAGGCGGTGAGGGTTCATTTCCATATATATATATATATATATAGATATATATATATATATATATATATATATATATATATATATATATATATATATATATATATATATATATATATATATATATATATATATATATTATATATTATATATCCAGAGTTTCATGACTTAATACATAAAACTTATCGCCATCTTCGAATCAATTCAAAGATGGTGATAAGTTTCATGTATTACGATAATTTTTCAATTTTGTGAAGTTGGAAAACTATAAATGCTTATTTTTTTAAGAATGGCAAAAGCCACTCAGTTTTGTCGATTTTGTGCGCCGGTGAACACAAGGATTACAATCAATTGATGTGCTCGTTCCATCTTATTAAAAAAAAAAATCGTACAAAAGGAATCCCTTATTGGCAAGAGTTCAGAAGAATTCTTCTGGAGATTCCTCCGAGAACAATTTGAGAATGTTTTATTCCAATACACTTCTTCAGAAGTTTCTTAGGGACCCCTCCAGGACTGTTATCAGAATTTTCACCAATAATTTTTCTATGGGGTATTTTCAGGATTTTTTCTAAAAACTTTTAAAGAAACTCTTGAAAAAAGAATTTTTCAAGTGATTCGAAAACTCTGGCAAAGATAACACCAAGTTATTTTTTCAGGATTTTTTCAGAAATTATTATTGGGATTTCTGCTGGCAATCTCTCTGGTAATTTAGAAATTCCTTTTCAACAATCTCAACAGGTTCTTGTGGACACTCCAGGAGTTCCTCAGAAGTACCTCCAGGGATTACTTTAGGATCATTCTAACATTCCTCCTGGGATTTTTTTTTTTACCGGTGATGCTTCAGAAATTTCTTCGAAGAATCTCTCAGCAACTCCTGCGGAAATTACTAAAGATTATATTGATTACCATTTTAAAAGAATTGTTCAAGAAATTCGCCTTTCTTCGAGGGTTCTGCAGTTCTTCAGTTGTTCCAGATATTCTTTCAAAAGTTCCTTCAAAAAAGTTTTTTTTTCGAAATTGCTTCAGTTATTCTCTAAAGAATTCCTCCTGGACCGTTTTTATTTTATTTGCAGGATTTCTTCCAAAAAAATCTTCCTCTTGGGATTTTTATGTACTTTTGCATTCTTTTAATTATAAGAATATATTCTAAGACTTTCTCCAAAGGTATCTCGAGAAGTTCTTTCAAGGATGCATTCAGAAAATCATTCAGTTGCCTGGAATCTTAGAATTCCCACAGTACCTTTTTCTGCAAATTTTAATGGGATTTCTGCAGACATTTTTTTATGATATTGTTTCAGAATCGCCACGGTTTCCAACAACAAGACGTCCGACAATTTCGACAATTTCTCAAGCATTTTTTTTCCTAGGAATTACTGTCAAGGTTCATCTAGAAGTTTCTCATGACTTTTTATTCTAAGGGAGTTTTTTTCTCTTCAGGTATTCTTCTAGATATTCCTTCAGGATATTCTCCAGAGATAACTTTGAAAATTTCTTCAGATTTTTTTTCCAGAAAATTTTTAAGAATATCTGCCAGGAATCCTACAGAAACCTCTGAAGTAATCCCAGGTGACATTTCTGCGCAGAAGCACAGAAGCAATTCCTAAATTTAATCTTTGGATGAATTTCTGCAGGAATCCCTGAAGGAATTTTTCAAGGAATACTTGCAAAAATACACTGAAGAGTTTCCGGAGGAATTTCTGTGGGATTTTTTAAAGTAAATTATAGAGGAATTATTGAAGAACTCCACGGAAAAATTTAAGGAAATCTTTTGCTGACATTTCCCAAGAAGTCTCTAAAATTCTGAAGAAGTCTCTGGAGATATTTTTGAAGGAATTCTTGAGGAACTTCTGAAGCAACCCGAGCAAAGGCGGATAACAAAGTGATATCACTTTAATAGTAAACTGTGTTATTGGTGTTATCATTTTGTTTTTCTTGTTATCATCTTTTACAATTGATGATAACTAGATGATAACAAATATAGTTATCGATTATTTTGGTCTATCGCGATAAAATAAATACTAAATGATACTAAATGATAACAAAATATGTTATCAGTTTTCAAGCGCATATTTCAAAGCTTTCCCAAAACTGAGAGTCTAATGAACCTCGAATCTAAAATTAGATCACATTTTCCACCACCGATGGGACTTGAATACAAAAGTGTAGCTGTCAACTTCTCTCCCTCTCACTGAGCCCCGTTGGTATAGGGGCTATCGACTGTGACCGACAATCGCTCGATCAGAGTTCGAGTCCCGCTGGGCCCAATAGATGAAAACTTGGGTTGTAAATTATAAGAAACTTTTTTCGGTTACTGACGATGTCGGTAAAGTAGATTTTTCATTATTTTGGTCGATAAAATAGCCATAAATGGTAACAAATTGATGACAAACCCTGTTATTAATCAGCTGTCTTTTTCCAAATTGATAACTAAATGTAATGTTGAACAAAATATGGTATAACACAATTATTTAATGATAACTTAACTTCTTATAATGTTGGTATTCGAGAAGTAAATTAGAGTTATCATTTTTGTTATGTTGGATCTAAATTCAACCTAAATGATAACAAACTCAATTATCAAACGAATGATAACCAGGCAACAGAACTTGTTATCATTTTGTTATTCGCCTTTGAAGAATCCCTGTCGAAATCAACGAATCTATAAATCTAGGAGAAATCCTAGGGATATTAATGGAGGAATCCCAGGACCAATTTTCGAAATACTTCCTGGAGAAATACCTGGAGAAACTCATCGGAAAACATTTAGTCGCATTCTTAAAACAATATATTTAGGAAAATTCCTAAACAAACCCAAGAATAAAATACTTTGATTATGTCCTGAAAATATTCCTGAAGCGATCTGTGAACGAATTTCTGAAGAATAGCGTATGAAAACCTAGAGATACACGAAGATAGAAACACGACTCCGTATTCGCAAAATAATTGGAAGGCACAACCGCGAGCGTATTGAGAGGTTGGCATCTAAGCCGAAAGAGGGGTGGAATCGTGATAGGAGTGTCCATGATGTGGGCTTAGTTAGGCAAGATTACTCTACAAATTCTGCAAGAAATTACAGTGACCCCACAATTTATGAATCGGCAAAAATGACCACAGTTTATGGATCACTCCATTTGATCAACATGGTGATTCATAAATAGTGTACAAAAATTAAGGTGATTCATCGGTGTGGGGTCACTGTACTCTATGGACTCTTTGAAACAATGTATCAATGAGAAGTTCGAACCTTTTCTCTAAGCATTTTTTAGTTTCCTATTCTGCCGTGTGCAGCATAGTTGTCCCATGTTCCAAAACAACAAACTGAGAAAAACGCGTTTTAAGTTCCATACTTGTTTCCTTCTCTACGGACAAGTGTAATAAAACACAAAGTGAATCCATTAGCGTAGCGTTAGAATTGGTATTTATCATTGAAGTATGAACTTAAAGTTACATAAACATTCAATTTACTTTGATTTTTTAAATGAAGCCTCTGGTGGGACTGTAATGCCGATAAATCTAGCAATTTTCGGGATTTCCCGGCATAAGCTGTCCCATGTCATGTGAGATGTTCAGCATAAGCTGTCCCATGTCGAGTTTTACAAATCGTATCAGGATTTCCGAAGAATGTTTAGGATTTCCTCAGAGTTACTCGGATAGTTTTTTTATGCGTATAAATTGAACATGGGATCACTTATGATGACAAAACTGAACATGGGAGAAATTGACTTGTTGTTGTTTTCTTGGAGTTTCTAAACAAAATATACTAACCGAGAGTAGATTCTGAAAGTGTTCGGACAGAAATGCAAACGGTCCCCAGAGCAGTCTTGTTGTTGACAGCTTGAAGCTAAAAAGGGTTTTATTTTTCAGTAAGTTGTTTGAATTCAAGAATCTTAATAAACATACAACAAATTTTTCTTCCACCTTTCCTCAGGGAGCCAGTAAACGGTTCAGACCCTAGTAGGTTAATATAGTAGAATTTAGCTAATACGTTATAAATCTCATCAAACTATACAGCATGTGAAACTTAGTTTGCTTTTTTTGGATTAAGTTTAGATTTAAGATTCAATTGTAGCAGTTGTGAAAGGAATTCATAGGAATTTAGGTTATCAAATTGTAGATTTTACCTAGGGTAACAAATTTATCATTATTTGCATGGAATTTAATATACACTCCCGTTCATAAGTTTGGGGTCACCCCCTCAAAAACATGTCATTTTTTTAGGGCCATATCTCCGCCAGTTTGCGTCCGATTTCAAAACCCTAGGTTTCATTCAAAAGATAATAAGTCAAAGAAACTTTGAACATGATTTAAAAGAAACTTTTTCAGAAAATTTTGTGTGTAAACTTAACCCAAAGTTGCCAAATTTTCTAAAAAATGAATATAAACTTACGGCAGTGTCGCTGGAAGTTGGGTCGACCAAATTTTAAGATGAGAGCGGTAATATGACCCATTTTCTATTAGCTTTCAACTGCTTTTTACAGAACTTAGCTAAAAAATCTAGAAAAAAGTTATTAAGTAAATTAATCCTTGATGTCATCGACCAAAAGTTTGGGGTCACCCCTCAAAATGCTGTATCGGCCAAAAGTTTGGGGTCACTATCGTAAAACATGGAAAAGTGATTTGTTGATATCTTTGTCATCTTTCATTCAAATTTAATTCTTCTTGGCTTATTTGAAACAAAATGAATGATACTTACTGCATAGACATTGAACCACACATATTTGTTGAAATTTACATACTAAAACTTAACGTAAATTTGCCTCAGTTTTTGAAGCGTGGTAAAATGTGCTAACTTTACATAACATTTTATATACAAAAATCGTTAAATACGTTAAGATGAAGACATCAAACGTAAATTTAGTTAATTACCTTTGAAATGAGCCAAAAATAATTAAAATTGAACTATAGATGACGAAGATATCACCAAATCACTTTTCCATGTTTTACGAAAGTGACCCCAAACTTTTGGCCGATACAGCATTTTGAGGGGTGACCCCAAACTTTTGGTCGATGACATCAAGGATTAATTTACTTAATAACTTTTTTCTAGATTTTTTAGCTAAGTTCAGTAAAAAGCAGTTGAAAGCTAATAGAAAATGGGTCATATTACCGCTCTCATCTTAAAATTTGGTCGACCCAACTTCCAGCGACACTGCCGTAAGTTTATATTCATTTTTTAGAAAATTTGGCAACTTTGGGTTAAGTTTACATACACATATTTTTGTTAAAGTTTCACCTAAATGATGTTCAAAGTTACTTTGACTTATTATCTCTTGAATGAGTCCTAGGGTTTTGAAATCGGACGCAAATTGGCGGAGATATGGACCTAAAAAAACGACATATTTTTGAGGGGGTGACCCCAAACTTTTGATCGGGAGTGTATATTGTGTGTCATATTGTGGCAAGCACAATATGGAATTCGAAGTGGAACCATCTCGGCAGGGACACTTTTCCACTATAATTCAGTCTCAGAAAAATAACCCCCGAAAGAACATTTCGCTCTCACCGCCTAAGGGAGCGTCCATGAGTGAAGTAGCCTCTTAGTGGGGAGGGGGGAATTTGGAATGGTGTGACGATATGAGAAAATATGCTAAGAAAAGAGAGGGGAGTAAAAATCGACCATAAAATGCTACGTCATTTATGGACTTTTCCTAAGCTTTCATTTGTTGGATGACTCAACAATGAGTAACTCTCGCTAAGTCCGGCCCACTATTTTCACTTGGCCTTTAAAAATGTTCAAGGTGGTAATTTTCTAAAAGTCCTCGCCAAAACAGCAAGAAAATTCATTTGGTTAATTGATTTGTTTGACCTACCGTTAGTTTTTTTTTTGTGGACCCGTTAAAACTCGTAAGTTTCTCCAGGAACCACTTGAAAATGAAATGTTGTTGAGAAGATTATTATTATTGTTACTATTTATTATCGACACTTCACACGAGAAGGGTGCATTCGTGTCGGAACGGGATGTTGAAAAGAGGAAAGATAGACGTACTCTTTGATGTTATTAAAAATGTGGTCGGCCATATTGATTAAGGCGAAACTGGAAGCATTTCCTCACTTTTTGATTTTTGATTTTTTATTAAATAACGAAGCAATATTTTCAAAATTGGTTTTCGTGCACATGTAGAGTATAGCATGGTATCATCTGATTTTTTTTGTAGTGGAAAATGTTTTTCGTTTTTGCAGAAACCATTTTTGAACAAAATTTCACAAAAAAATGGTTTCTGCAAAAATGGAAAACATTTTCCATCTCAAAAAAAAATGAGAAGATTACTTGATCCATACTCTTACATGTGCACGAAAGCCGATTTTGAAAATATTGCTTCGTTATTTAGTAAAAAATCAAAAACCGAAAAAATGAGAAAATGCTTCCAGTTTCGCCTTAAAGCCGACATCTTGAATTTATATACCAAAATTTTTTTTCACCCCTTTTGACAACCATCGATTTTCAAAATATTTGCGTCAATAGAAAACTGGGACATTTTCAAACAACATATTTTAAAATATTTGAGATGTCTTTTTCTTCTATCGAAAGTTATCTGCCGTTTTGAAAATCATACGAGAATCCTCCGAGAATTATTTTAGAATGTTTTCATTCCCATACACTTCTTAAGTATTTTCTTAAGGAAATCTTTCAGGAATAATATTGGAACATAATGCATTGTTTTTCTTCGAGATTTCTTCAGAAATTCTGCAGAAAACGTTTTGGAACACTCTTTTTGGAAATTTTCTAGGAATTCCTTCAAAGATTTCTTCAAAATGTGCATATTTTCCCTAATGATCACCCATTTGATAAAACAGAATACTTTCTTCGGCAAAGTTGTTGCTAATTGAGTCCTCTATTAGGGAAAACCTGGGATATTTGTATATGGGACTTCATTGATAACCTAGAACATCCTGAACACCATGAAATTTGAAAAAAAAACGAAATAATTGACATAACAATTGTTCTAAAAGCTAAACTTGGATGTGCTTTTCGTTTATATGTATCCATTTAGCCTTCATCAAGAATATCAAAAGGTGTTTTATATTCTGGGATGTTCTAGGTGTTCCAAACTGTTCGGTAATGAAGTCCTTCAAATATACAAGAATAATTTTATGTATTTCCGCCACAACTACTAGCATTGCATAAGATACTGGGATCCGTTAGGCTCTTGACATTAACAATGTCATTTATAGACGCTATAGGGATATTCCAGGTCAGTCAAACTACCTTGGAGTTCAGTACTTCAGGTCTACATTCGTAACTGTATCCATATCTGTTAAACTGAGAAACGCTACATAATCAATCGCAGCTACTGCAGCAATCTGAAGTCTTAGAGACATTAGGGTCGTCCAAACTGTTCTATAATAAAGTCCTTCAAATCTACAACAATAATTTTATGAGTTTTCACCATATATAATAGTATTGCATAATCTACTGGGGTCCGCGAAGCTCTTGAAATCTCAGATGTCATTCAGATACACTACAGGAATATTCCAGGTCAGCCAAACTACCTTGGAGTTCAGGACTTCAGGTCTACACTCGTAACAGTATCCATATCTGATATACTGAGAAACGCTACATAATCATCCGCAGTTACTGGACCAATCTGAAGTCTATTTTTTTTATTATAAACCTTTGGGACAATCAGGTTCGTCCAAACTGTTCTATAATGAAGTCCTGCAAATTTACAAGAATAACTTTATGTGTTTTCGCTATAAATATTAGTACTGCATAACCTAATGGGATTCGCGAAGCTCTTGAAATCTGAAATGACATTTAGAGACACTACAGGGATATTCCAGGTCAGCCAAACCTCCTTGGAGTTCTGGACTTCAGGTCTTCACTCGTAACAGTATCCATATCTATTATACTGAGTAACGCTGCATAATCAACCACAGTTTCTGGAGCAATCTGAAATCTACTTTTTTATTATAACCCTTTGGAACATTCACGATCGTCCAAACTGTTCTACAATGAAGCCCTTCAAATCTACAAGAAAAACTTTGTGTTTTCACCATAAATAATAGCATAGGATCTGCTGAGATCCACGAAGCTCTTGAAATCTGAAATGTCATTTAGAGACACTATGGGAATGTTCCAGGTCAGCCAAACTATCCATGAGTTCAGAACTTCAGGTCTACACTCGTAACATCAGCTATATCTGACATACTGAGTAACGTTTCATAATCAATAGCGATGACTGGACCAACCTGAAGTCTACTATACATTTTTATGAACCTTTGGGACATTGAGGGTCGTCCAAACTATCCTGAAGTTTAGCTCTTGATAGTAACAGTAGTTAGTCTCACAATGAACTTTAGACTGTAATCTGTAATGATAGTTTTGAGATATTCCAGATCAACATCACTACTCCGGAGACCATAGCTTCAGGTCAACACTTGTGATAATAGCTCTTGCCACTACGTTAAGGTGTTACATAAACCACTGTACTTACCAAAGCAGTTAGAGGAACAATACGCGTTGATATATATTTTTGGGATATTATGGGCTCATTCCTGTTATGAAGCTTAGTTGATGAAAACAACAACTGTAACTTTCAGAAGACTTGTTGGACATGATAGATTACAAATCATAGCTTTTAATGTAAGAAGTTACCGTTACACTCATAAACTTTATGATCTAAACTCAAGAACAGTTTGGATGACCTAGGATATCCCGACTGATCTGATATTGTCTATTTACCTTTCAGAAGAGTTACTGGACATGATAGGTTACAAATCGCAGCTTGGTATAATGAAGGCAGTTACCGTTATACCCGTGGACTTTAGGATCTAAACTCATGAACAGTTTGGATGACCTAGGATATCCCGAATGATCTGATACTGTCTATTGAATCTTCAGAAGACTTACTGGACGTGATAGATTACAAATCGTAGACTTGCATAATGAAAAAAGTTACCGTTACACCCGTAGACTTAATGATTTAAACTCAAGAACAGTTTGGATGACCTAGGATATCCCGACTGATCTGATACTGTCTATTTACCTTCCAGAACACATACTGGGCTCGATAAATTACAAATCGCAGCTTTGTATAATGAAATCAGTTACCGTTATACCCGCAGTCTTTAGGATCTAAACTCAGGAACAGTTTGGATGACCTAGGATATCCCGACTGATGTGATATTGTCTATTTACCTTTCAGAAGACTTGCTGGACATGATAGATTACAAATCGCAGCTTTGTATAATGAAATCAGTCACCGTTATACCCATAGACTTTAGGATCTATACTCAAGAACAGTTTGGATGACCTAAGATATCCCGAATGATCTGATACTGTCTATTGAATTTTCAGAAGACTTACTGGACATGATAGATTACAAATCATAGCTTTTAATGTAAGAAGTTACCGTTACACTCATAAACTTTATGATCTAAACTCAAGAACAGTTTGGATGACCTAGGATATCCCGACTGATCTGATATTGTCTATTTACCTTTCAGAAGAGTTACTGGACATGATAGATTACAAATCGCAGCTTTGTATAATGAAATCAGTTACCGTTACACCCGCAGACTTTAGGATCTAAACTCATGAACAGTTTTGATGACCTAGGATATCCCGAATGATCTGTTACTGTCTATTGAATTTTCAGAAGACTTGACGGATTACAAATTGCAGCTTTGTATAATGAAAGAAGGATCTAAACTCAAGAATAGTTTGGATGGCCTAGGATGTCCAGAAAAAATATTCCGCCTAATATTCTACCATTTTTATACTATTGAATACCAAAACTACAGAAAAACGTAGAAAAACTCCAGAAGAACGCTTGGAAAAATTCCAGCTTCAAAGGGTTAAGTAAAAACACGTTTTTATATACTTTTCCATGGATCTCGCATGAAACACTTGTCAACATGACCTAGCCGTTCACCAATTAACCTCTGCTTGTGATTTACTCACTTCCGAAAATACAACCGCCACTGTCGTCGGTTGGCATCGAAATAATTTTTAATTAAAATGTACCCCGTTTCTGAGGGTGTCCTTTCGTGCGTCGCCATTCTCTTGAGTGATTCTACCGAGAAGAACAGCTCAACATTACACCACACCATTGTCCACCAACAACCGTTTCGACGACTGTCCTGTCGCCGAAAGATGAAACGGAATGTTTCATCACAACATCATCCGAGGTCGGGATCTGCTGCCGCTGCTACTAGTTCGCTTTGGTCTGGTGGTTGCTGATGAAGGAATTATTCATTGAATTGGTGAGCAATGGGTTGCTCACGCACCACCGTACCGTTCGCTTCTCACTCTACCAACTCACGGCCAAAAAGAAGGTGTGGTTTTCCAGGTTAACAAGGTTCATTGAGCCCATCCTGTACACGGTGATACGGTGACAGGTGCACCCGAAATTGGAAAATAGCTGATTTCGGTAACCATGTTGCTATTTAGATGTTGTGATGTAATGATTTTCAAGAACGAATACACGATGATAGACGTTGTTTGATCTTTTGGGTAAATTACGGGTACTCGATGATGTAACACAGGCAAAAACATATTATAATGAAATCTGTTTTGATGAGAGGCAAACGACACTGGAAGGTTACAACATCAACTTGCAGGATAAATAAAATTGATTTTATTTATCCTACAAGTAGAAAGACATCTTAGATAGAAAAAAGAGACGATTTCCTGCAAAAGCTTCAAGAAGCTAAAAGCGGTATTTCATAGATTTAAATATTGCATCATTCCGAAGATGAGAAGTCATAAGTTCACTTATGAATGGCTAGGTATCCTCTCATAAAAAGCTCTAAAACAAATATAATCACCAGCCATCTCATGTCGTTTGTCCATTGAAAATGTAAACAAACAATCTGCAAAGTTCCTTCTATTCAACGAAAGGAAACACGAATAGAACCTGTTGCTGTGACTTCCTCCCGTAAAAAGTGCAACCAAAGAAATCCTTCATTCGGAACAAAACTTCTTACATCAAACCCTCTCCTTCCATCCGAACCGTACCAGAGCTAGAGATAGAACTAACTTTTGCCATTTCCCATTGCACCGAACAAACAGGTAGGATACACAGAATCCAATGATACAGAGAGAAATTTTTCCTCTTGAGCTGCCTCACGTCCACCCTCAACACAATCCCTTACCGCAGCTAGAGTACCCACACACCGCCCGTACATGTACGGGAAGTAGGAAAAAAAAAGTTTAAAATAATTGAATTTTCCCCGGAAGTTCGAGTACAACCGACCAGTTGGTCCCCGGACCGGGCACACCGGAATCCGGAGGAAGGCAGTGGACGACACTGGATTTGTTCACATTAGTTGTAATTTGAGTAGTTTTGTGCTTGTTTTCGAGACCCGGTGGAACGGACAACCTTCCCCTGTGGGCTCCCTGTGGCAGGCGGAGAGGGGGAAGGGGGCAGATCCTTGGTCAGGATTCAATTTAGGGAAGAAGTTTTTGCTTTATTGCGTTCCGTTTGGGTGTGGGTAAATGGTCAATAAGAAGTTAACAATAATGTTAGGTCGGTAGTTTGAGATAAATTGACTCAGGAAAGATTGACACAAGGTAAATAAAATGTTCTCAAGTAGGTATAAAGGTATACTAGAAACATGTAATTAATGTACATCTGACTTATTATTAGGCAGGTATACACAGTTTTCAATAATTAGGGAAAAAAGGTAAAGGAAATCTAATCGGGGGTCTTGTTTCTCCAGGAGTTCCTCCGGGGATTTTTCCAGGAACTCCTCCGGGGATTCCTCCAGGAACTCCTCCGGGGATTCCTCCAGGAATTCCCTCCCCAAGCAACACACATGTTATATATTAGTTACGACAGCGCAAGTTTTAGTTGTATAGAAGTTTATTAGACGTTATTCCAACACAATGTTAGAATTACGTAAAATTAACTTCTATACAACCAAAACTTGCGCTGTCGTAACTCTTATATAACATGTGTGTTGCTTGGGTCTGAGGATTCCTCCAGGAACTCCTCCGGGGATTCCTACAGGAATACCTCCAGGAATTCCTCCGGGGATTCCATCAGGAATTCCTCCGGGGATTCCTCCAGGAATTCCTCCGGGGATTCCATCAGGAATTCCTTCAGGAATTCCTCCAGGAATTCCTCCGGGGATTCCTACAGGATTCCACCAGGAATTCCTCCGGGGGTCCACCAGGAATTCCTCCGGGGATTCCACCAGGAATTCCTCCGGGGATTCCACCAGGAATTCCTCCGGGGATTCCACCAGGAATTCCTCCGGGGATTCCACCAGGAATTCCTCCGGGGATTCCACCAGGAATTCCTCCGGGGATTCCACCAGGAATTCCTCCGGGGATTCCACCAGGAATTCCTCCGGGGATTCCACCAGGAATTCCTCCGGGGATTCCACCAGGAATTCCTCCGGGGATTCCACCAGGAATTCCTCCGGGGATTCCACCAGGAATTCCTCCGGGGATTCCATCAGGAATTCCTCCGGGGATTCCATCAGGAATTCCTCCGGGGATTCCTCCAGGAATTCCTCCGGAGATTTCTCCAGGAATTCCTCCGGGGATTCCTCCAGGAATTCCTCCAGGGATTCCTCCAGGAATTCCTTCGGGGATTTGTCCAGGAATTCCTCCGGGGATTCCTACAGGAATTCCTCCGGGGATTCCTACAGGAATTCCTCCGGGGATTCCTACAGGAATTCCTCCGGGGATTCCTACAGGAATTCCTCCGGGGATTCCTACAGGAATTCCTCCGGGGATTCCTACAGGAATTCCTCCGGGGATTCCTACAGGAATTCCTCCGGGGATTCCTACAGGAATTCCTCCGGGGATTCCTACAGGAATTCCTCCGGGGATTCCTACAGGAATTCCTCCGGGGATTCCTACAGGAATTCCTCCGGGGATTCCTACAGGAATTCCTCCGGGGATTCCTACAGGAATTCCTCCGGGGATTCCTACAGGAATTCCTCCGGGGATTCCTCCAGGAATTCCTCCGGGGATTCCTCCAGGAATTCCTCCAGGAATTCCTCCAGGAATTCCTCCGGGGATTCCTCCAGGAATTGCTCCGGGGATTCCTCCAGGAATTCCTCCGGGGATTCCTCCAGGAATTCCTCCAGGAATTCCTCCAGGAATTCCTCCAGGAATTCCTCCAGGAATTCCTCCAGGAATTCCTCCAGGAATTCCTCCAGGAATTCCTCCAGGAATTCCTCCAGGAATTCCTCCAGGAATTCCTCCGGAGATTCCTCCAGGAATTCCTCCGGGGATTCCTCCAGGAATTTCTCCGGGGATTCCTCCAGGAATTCCTCCGGGGATTCCTCCAGGAATTCCTCCGGGGATTCCTCCAGGAATTCCTCCGGGGATTCCTCCAGGAATTCCTCCGGGGATTCCTCCAGGAATTCCTCCGGGGATTCCTCCAGGAATTCCTCCGGGGATTCCTCCAGGAATTCCTCCGGGGATTCCTCCAGGAATTCCTCCGGGGATTCCTCCAGGAATTCCTCCGGGGATTCCTCCAGGAATTCCTCCGGGGATTCCTCCAGGAATTCCTCCGGGGATTCCTCCAGGAATTCCTCCGGGGATTCCTCCAGGAATTCCTCCGGGGATTCCTCCAGGAATTCCTCCGGGGATTCCTCCAGGAATTCCTCCGGGGATTCCTCCAGGAATTCCTCCGGGGATTCCTCCAGGAATTCCTCCGGGAATTCCTCCAGGAATTCCTCCGGGGATTCCTCCAGGAATTCCTCTGGGGATTCCTCCAGGAATTCCTCTGGGGATTCCTCCAGGAATTCCTCCGAGGATTCCTCCAGGAATTCCTCCGGAGATTCCTCCAGGAATTCCTCCGGAGATTCCTCCAGGAATTCCTCCGGGGATTCCTCCAGGAATTCCTCCGGGGATTCCTCCAGGAATTCCTCCGGGGATTCCTCCAGGAACTCCTCCGGGGATTCCTCCAGGAATTCCCTCCCCAAGCAACACACATGTTATATATTAGTTACGACAGCGCAAGTTTTAGTTGTATAGAAGTTTATTAGACGTTATTCCAACACAATGTTAGAATTACGTAAAATTAACTTCTATACAACCAAAACTTGCGCTGTCGTAACTCTTATATAACATGTGTGTTGCTTGGGTCTAAGGATTCCTCCAGGAACTCCTCCGGGGATTCCTACAGGAATACCTCCAGGAATTCCGCCGGGGATTCCATCAGGAATTCCTCCGGGGATTCCTCCAGGAATTCCTCCGGGGATTCCATCAGGAATTCCTTCAGGAATTCCTCCAGGAATTCCTCCGGGGATTCCTACAGGATTCCACCAGGAATTCCTCCGGGGGTCCACCAGGAATTCCTCCGGGGATTCCACCAGGAATTCCTCCGGGAGTTCCACCAGTAATTCCTCCGGGGATTCCACCAGGAATTCCTCCGGGGATTCCACCAGGAATTCCTCCGGGGATTCCACCAGGAATTCCTCCGGGGATTCCACCAGGAATTCCTCCGGGGATTCCACAGGAATTCCTCCGGGGATTCCTACAGGAATTCTTCCGGGGATTCCTACAGGAATTCCTCCGGGGATTCCTACAGGAATTCCTCCGGGGATTCCTACAGGAATTCCTCCGGGGATTCCTACAGGAATTCCTCCGGGGATTCCTACAGGAATTCCTCCGGGGATTCCTCCAGGAATTCCTCCGGGGATTCCTCCAGGAATTCCTCCGGGGATTCCTCCAGGAATTCCTCCGGGGATTCCTCCAGGAATTCCTCCGGGGATTCCTCCAGGAATTCCTCCGGGGATTCCTCCAGGAATTCCTCCAGGAATTCCTCCAGGAATTCCTCCAGGAATTCCTCCAGGAATTCCTCCAGGAATTCCTCCAGGAATTCCTCCAGGAATTCCTCCAGGAATTCCTCCGGAGATTCCTCCAGGAATTCCTCCGGGGATTCCTCCAGGAATTCCTCCGGGGATTCCTCCAGGAATTCCTCCGGGGATTCCTCCAGGAATTCCTCCGGGGATTCCTCCAGGAATTCCTCCGGGGATTCCTCCAGGAATTCCTCCGGGGATTCCTCCAGGAATTCCTCCGGGGATTCCTCCAGGAATTCCTCCGGGGATTCCTCCAGGAATTCCTCTGGGGATTCCTCCAGGAATTCCTCTGGGGATTCCTCCAGGAATTCCTCCGAGGATTCCTCCAGGAATTCCTCCGGAGATTCCTCCAGGAATTCCTCCGGAGATTCCTCCAGGAATTCCTCCGGGGATTCCTCCAGGAATTCCTCCGGGGATTCCTCCAGGAATTCCTCCGGGGATTCTTCCAGGAATTCCTCCGGGGATTCCTCCAGGAATTCCTCCGGGGATTCCTCCAGGAATTCCTCCGGGGATTCCTCCAGGAATTCCTCCGGGGATTCCTCCAGAATTCCTCCGGGGATTCCTCCAGGAATTCCTCCGGGGATTCCTCCAGGAATTCCTCCGGGGATTCCTCCAGGAATTCCTCCGGGGATTCCTCCAGGAATTCCTCCGGGGATTCCTCCAGGAATTCCTCCGGGGATTCCTCCAGGAATTCCTCCGGGGATTCCTCCAGGAATTCCTCCGGGGATTCCTCCAGGAATTCCTCCGGGGATTCCTCCAGGAATTCCTCCGGGGATTCCTCCAGGAATTCCTCCGGGGATTCCTCCAGGAATTCCTCCGGGGATTCCTCCAGGAATTCCTCCGGGGATTCCTACAGGAATTCCTCCGGGGATTCCTCCAGGAATTCCTCCAGGAATTCCTCCGGGGATTCCTCCAGGAATTCCTCCGGGGATTCCTCCAGGAATTCCTCCGGGGATTCCTCCAGGAATTCCTCCGGGGATTCCTCCAGGAATTCCTCCGGGGATTCCTCCGGGGATTCCTCCGGGGATTCCTCCAGGAATTCCTCCGGGGATTCCTCCAGGAATTCCTCCGGGGATTCCTCCAGGAATTCCTCCGGGGATTCCTCCAGGAATTCCTCCGGGGATTCCTCCAGGAATTCCTCCGGGGATTCCTCCAGGAATTCCTCCGGGGATTCCTCCAGGAATTCCTCCGGGGATTCCTCCAGGAATTCCTCCGGGGATTCCTCCACGAATTCCTCCGGGGATTCCTCCAGGAATTCATCCGGGGATTCCTCCAGGAATTCCTCCGGGGATTCCTCCAGGAATTCCTCCGGGGATTCCTCCAGGAATTCCTCCGGGGATTCCTCCAGGAATTCCTCCGGGGATTCCTCCAGGAATTCCTCCGGGGATTCCTCCAGGAATTCCTCCGGGGATTCCTCCAGGAATTCCTCCGGGGATTCCTCCAGGAATTCCTCCGGGGATTCCTCCAGGAATTCCTCCGGGGATTCCTCCAGGAATTCCTCCGGGGATTCCTCCAGGAATTCCTCCGGGGATTCCTCCAGGAATTCCTCCGGGGATTCCTCCAGGAATTCCTCCGGGGATTCCTCCAGGAATTCTTCCGGGGATTCCTCCAGGAATTTCTCCTGGGATTCCTCCCGGAATTCCTCCGGGGATTCCTCCCGGAATCACTCCGGGGATTCCTCCAGGAATTCGTCCGGGGATTCTTCCAGGAATTCCTCCTGGGACTCCTCCCGGAATTCCTCCGGGGATTCCTCCAGGAATTCGTCCGGGGATTCTTCCAGGAATTCCTCCGGGGATTCCTCCAGGAATTCCTCCGGGAATTCCTCCGGGAATTCCTCCTGGAATTCCTCCGGGAATTCCTCCTGGAATTCCTCCGGGAATTCCTCCTGGAATTCCTCCGGGAATTCCTCCTGGAATTCCTCCGGGGATTCCTCCTGGAATTCCTCCGGAGATTCCTCCTGGAATTCCTCCGGGGATTCCTCCTGGAATTCCTCCGGGGATTCCTCCTGGAATTCCTCCGGGGATTCCTCCTGGAATTCCTCCGGGGATTCCTCCTGGATTTCCTCCGGGGATTCCTCCTGGAATTCCTCCGGGGATTCCTCCAGGAATTCCTCCGGGGATTCCTCCAGGAATTTCTCCTGGGATTCCTCCCGGAATTCCTCCGGGGATTCCTCCCGGAATCACTCCGGGGATTCCTCCAGGAATTCGTCCGGGGATTCTTCCAGGAATTCCTCCTGGGACTCCTCCCGGAATTCCTCCGGGGATTCCTCCAGGAATTCGTCCGGGGATTCTTCCAGGAATTCCTCCGGGGATTCCTCCAGGAATTCCTCCGGGAATTCCTCCGGGAATTCCTCCTGGAATTCCTCCGGGAATTCCTCCTGGAATTCCTCCGGGGATTCCTCCTGGAATTCCTCCGGGGATTCCTCCTGGAATTCCTCCGGGGATTCCTCCTGGAATTCCTCCGGGGATTCCTCCTGGAATTCCTCCGGGGATTCCTCCTGGAATTCCTGCGGGGATTCCTCCGGGGATTCCTCCAAGAATTCCTCCGGGAATTCCTCCAAAAATTCCTCCGAAAATGCTTTCGGAAATTCTTCCGGAAATTCCTCTAGGAATTCCTTTGGAAAGCTAGTTTAACCAACCTATGTGTTGCATATGAGCTGAATCTGTTGTCTGATTTTCCCACGCTCCACTATTGTACCAATCAGTTTTAGCATTCCCAGCAAAATCGCATTTCAAGTAAAATATATGAGGGTGCTGCTCCAAAACCCGCACTTGATTAGCTTCGGGTTGATTCTTCAGCTCATTTCCGTCCCTCCCCAAACGACAGAGGAACCCACCGACATGGGTTAAGAGCTCCCAGCTTGCCAGTGCGAAGGTCTCCTTCGCTCGAGGGAAACCCTACTTGGCACATAACACGTGCTCCGTTGAACGATGGGAAAAACCCTGCGAACGCACGGTCTTCTGGGGATGTCGTAATCAAATTTACGACATTACGTTCGAAACCCCTTTGGTAGTGGCGTTTAGTGTCGAAGTCTATAGTCTTTCTGTCTTTTTCCGGGTTGGGTTTGGGGAAAATCACTTTGTTGGTTCAATCCCTCCCCAGACGGTTCGGTGTGTTATGCCTTTAATGTATATACTGCTGGGCCTCAATGTAAAGGAGCTGAAGCCATTTCTTGTCATAATCGATTATGCTTCCGTTTAATGGAGGTTAAAACTGTAAAATATTAACATTCAACCAGCAACTTTCTTTTGAGAGCATTACCAGATTGTATACTTGCCAATGTTTCTTAAACTTTGAGGGTTTATGATAGAAACACTGAAACCAAACAATCGTGACGTCTCATGTTCAAGGATGATCTTCTAATATTTGCTGATGTTTGTAATATTTTATTCAACTTTATTTCTTTTGAGGTAGTGAGATGTCTTTATTAAAGAAATTTTCAGCGCGGTAATGGGTCATCTTTTACATTTTTAATTTATTTTATTTTGTTTAATTTTATTTTTTTTAATCTGCTTTGCTTTGCTTTGCTTTGCTTTGCTTTGCTTTGCTTTGCTTTGCTTTGCTTTGCTTTGCTTTGCTTTGCTTTGCTTTGCTTTGCTTTGCTTTGCTTTGCTTTGCTTTGCTTTGCTTTGCTTTGCTTTGCTTTGCTTTGCTTTGCTTTGCTTTGCTTTGCTTTGCTTTGCTTTGCTTTGCTTTGCTTTGCTTTGCTTTGCTTTGCTTTGCTTTGCTTTGCTTTGCTTTGCTTTGCTTTGCTTTGCTTTGCTTTGCTTTGCTTTGCTTTGCTTTGCTTTGCTTTGCTTTGCTTTGCTTTGCTTTGCTTTGCTTTGCTTTGCTTTGCTTTGCTTTGCTTTGCTTTGCTTTGCTTTGCTTTGCTTTGCTTTGCTTTGCTTTGCTTTGCTTTGCTTTGCTTTGCTTTGCTTTGCTTTGCTTTGCTTTGCTTTGCTTTGCTTTGCTTTGCTTTGCTTTGCTTTGCTTTGCTTTGCTTTGCTTTGCTTTGCTTTGCTTTGCTTTGCTTTGCTTTGCTTTGCTTTGCTTTGCTTTGCTTTGCTTTGCTTTGCTTTGCTTTGCTTTGCTTTGCTTTGCTTTGCTTTGCTTTGCTTTGCTTTGCTTTGCTTTGCTTTGCTTTGCTTTGCTTTGCTTTGCTTTGCTTTGCTTTGCTTTGCTTTGCTTTGCTTTGCTTTGCTTTGCTTTGCTTTGCTTTGCTTTGCTTTGCTTTGCTTTGCTTTGCTTTGCTTTGCTTTGCTTTGTTTATTTCATCTATTTTTATTTTTTTTATTTATTTTTGTTTTTTGAGAGTATTCAATTTTAACAATACAATTCAACGTGAACGAAAACGGCAGAGTAACAAAGTTTCTAATAACTTGCATCTTTGCTGCATATTATCTAGAGCTAGATCTTGGGAAGAGTCCTAGTAAAGCCTGTATCCGCAATAATCGGGACACAGAAATACAGCTGTAAATATGTAATAGACACATTAAAATTGCTCCAAATTTTGCCTAATAACATATTAAGATGTGTTCATTTCACCGACAAAATTTCATGTGAATCGGTGCAGTACTTTTTGTTGTAGCAATGATAGAGTAGAACGTGTGCCATTGAATTTTGTACAGCCCCTAGTTTTGCTTGTCAGCGCTGTATCTTTCGAATTTTGCAAAGGAAATGGCTGAAATTTTGCAAACAAACCTCTCAATCTACATTCGATGCATAGGCAAAATTTAAAAAAAATCGATGCACTATCAACAATTTTATAGTCAAACCATGTATTGGGGCTGAACGTGATTTTAGCCCCTCAGACAGCAATTAGTAAGCACCATTTATTGTTTCGATTGTACTATTGAAAGTACTATACCAATAATCATCAATTTTTGCAGACATAATATACACATAATCAACTACCTTCCGTGAAAATTTCATGAAAATTGGCAGAGAAATTCAAAAGTTATGAATAGGCAAACATCACACATGAAAAACCCGAAAAATTTTCACTAACACTTACCTCTATCAACACCAGTAGCTTTCAAATCAATTGATAAAAGTTAATGAAATTTTGCAAGAAAGTGTCTCTATAAGTATCAGAACTGCTAATGAAATTTCATAATTATCGTCACAAAACTTTGAATTGTAGCGTAATAGAACCATCTACCATGCGAATGAAAATTGGTCATGATTGTACAAAATGCTTAAAAACACGTCTGTTTGTTTTTCATTTACAGTTAAAAGTAATGCATCGATTTTAATGAAATTTGGCACAAATAATAAACATACACCAAAGAGTTCTCAGTCAATTATTTGACCAATTTTACCGATTCACTATAGAGCTACAGCCGTACTTCTGTGTCCCGATTATTGCGGATACAGGCTTTATCTCTGGTATACAATCACTTTCTAATAAAAACTGCTTTAACTTGCTTTTAAAATATAAAGCAAAAAACATCATTCAAACGTGGGCGGTAGTTCAGACAAACCTGGTAAACAGAAACCGTTTCTGTATCAACTTTTCCAAAATGAATACTGCAAGAAAAAAAAACAGCATAAACTTTTCCCTCGCCGAGCACCGGCGGATTACACAATTAGCAAACACTTGTTTACTTGAACCACAAATTTAGCTGCGAAAACAGAAAAGTTCAAATCCCGCCATCTGCACCGCCCATCCTCCCGTCCCGTCCTCCCCTAGGTATGTATAATCATGAACACGCGGGACACTTACCGGCAGCACCGTAGATCTGGAAGCTCTTCTTGCGCAGCGAAGCGGTGCCCGAGTAGTTGGACGTGGTATCGTCAAGGTTGAATGCTGTTACTCCCGCCTGCAAAAAGAAAAAAAAAAGAAAAAAAGGGAGAAGTGAAAATCGAGCGCCCATGACTGATGGGAAAATATGGAAATCGTTGTCGTGATCGATTCCGGCAGTAAATTAATAGGAATCAATGTCACTCTGGCTGGGATGATGGGGTGGCATTTTTCACTTTCAGCTCTCAGTCAATGTGAATAACGAGCGACTTCGTTACTGTTGCGCGGGTGGAGCTGTGCGATTCAGTAGCAAGGCAAAAAATGGAACGATGTCAATATTTCTATCTACAAAAAAAAACATGCGAAAATGCTTACAAGAAGATTTTCATATTTTTACATTTAAACTATGCTTTGTAGAACTCCTTAGAGACTGTCTGATGTAGTTTCGATGGAGTTTTGGAAGAACTTGCGACTTTCGGCTATTAACAATACTTAAATCAACTAACTTTGGTCTGGCTTTCAGTTTTAATAAATCGGCTTACACATTTATTTACTCTTTATTTTCTCCACTTTGGATCATAACGTTGGAGCCATGAAAAGGAGTGTCCATAAATGACGTAGCATTTTTTGATCGATTTTTTCCTCCCCTTCCCCTTCATAGCATATTTTCCCATACCCAATACATGGTTCGTCACACAATCCCAGACTCACCCTCCCCCTTAAAATGCTACGGCATTTATGGACGCTCCAAAAGTAAATTCAAAGGCCTATTTATTAAGACCAAAGTTCAAAGTTCATTCAAAGTTTTGGAAAACATCATCCAGTATTTTGTAACGAAATCCAGAACCAGTTCTATCAGCGTTTCCAAAGACTTGCACGGAAATTGTGAGAAGTTGTGCTCTGGAATGGCCGATGTTCTTTTCCTAAGAGAAAATTTGTGGACTGTTGAAGCTCCCTGAAGCAAATTTCTAGAAAGTTTTCGATTGCGAAGTTTTTGAACCGAAACTAATAAAAATTACCAGTCAATTAGAAAAAAAAAGATTTATTATAATGGTTCTTTAAATTTCATCCTTTTGAACAACGGCACTTTTTGGAGAACCATATTTACTGTTTCCTATATAATTTTGCCTTCGTTGACTATTCTTTCTTGTAATGCTTTTTGGCCATTTTTAGCGTACTTGCTAATATGTAATATAATTGTTCATAATATTTGCCTTCTTTTAAAATAGGCTGTTCTTTGACCACTTGTTTTTTCGAGTTATACTTTCACAGCGGTTATTTTTGATTAGACTTCAGATATTTCCAAAGACATCTCCTTCAAAAATCTACTTCACTTCATAAGTTGATGATCGTGAGTTCGATCCCAGCTCCGGCACTTGTAATTTTATGTCAGTTGCTGAAACCACTCTAAGAACAACCCCCCCAGCCACAAAGTGGCTGACACCTGTGAGCATATCAGTTACAAATCGGAATCACTCACGCAGTGTCCTAGTGGACAAAAACAAACAAACAAACATCTACTAAAATAAAAAATAAAAATTAGAGATCAACGTTTATTTATCAATCTCTAGTTCAAATGTACTTAAATATTAGGCATTGATTTTTTTTTTGATACTTCATGCGTAATGCTTCTATTCTTTTTGACCATTTATTTTTATTCCATCCAAATACACTAAAACCCCAATTTACGCTCAAAACGGGGGGAGCGTAAATTGGTGGAGCGTAACTTGGGGGGAGCGCTATTTGGGAATTAGTGCGTAAATCGGGGGAGCGTTATTTGGGAATTAGTGCGTAAATCGGGGGAGCGCTATTTGGAAATTAGCCATTTTTTTTTACTCTTCCCTCTACCCTAACTCTCTACCGTACCCTCTACCCTATCTTATATCCTACCTTCTACACTAACCCTCTACCCTACCCTCTACCCTACCTTTTGCCCTACCCTCTACCCTACCCTCTACCCTAATCATCTACCCTACCCTCTTTCCTAACCCTCTATCATAGTCTCTACCCTACCTTCTACCCTAACCCTCTACCCTACCTTCTACGCTAATCATCTACCATAACCCTCTACCCTACCTTCAACCCTACCTTCAACCCTACCTTCTACCTACCCTACCTTCTACCCTACTCTCTACCCGAACCCTCTATCCAACCCAGGGAGGGTGCAGGCACGTCAAACTCGAACAAACTACGCCTACCTAACATGCATCGAGCGGGCCTTCCCAAACAACACAATGCGATTTCGCGGGCCAGCCCCATCGACAAAACAAACCGATTTCCAAGCAGGATTCGACCAGGCTTCTGGACGCGTTGCTAGTCACACTAACACACTCGCAAAAGATGAGCAGTAGGCCTACCTTGCCGCATGCGGGTCCCCTGATCCAACCCTCTACCCAACCCTCTACCTTAATCCTCTACCCAACTCTCTATCCTACCTTATACCCTAACCCTCTACCCTACCCTCTATATTGCCTTTTACCCTACCCTCTACCCTACCATCTACCCTACCATCTAACATTACCCTCTACCCTAACCATCTACCCTCCCAGACAACCAGTAATCGTATAAGATGTTGCAAAGGATGATAAATTGGGGGCCATATGCGTGCATGCCTCCATTTAGGTGAATGTTAAATGTACGCATATGGTCTCCACTTTAACATGTTATGCAACATCTTATACGATGACTGGTTGACTGGGCTACCCACTACCCTCTATGTATCATGTGTATCACATGTTACTTGTTCCCGAATACCTAAAACCCCAATTTACGCCTAAGGAGCGTAAATTGGGAGAGCGCTATTTGGGAATTACTGCGTAAATCGGGGGGCGCAAATTGAGTTTGGCGCAAAAGAAGTGAGCGTAAATTGGGGTTTTAGTGTATTCATATTTATTTCATTTATGGCGAACATCATCGCGCTGCAGGTACTTGAATAAATTTGAAATCCGCACGTATATGACATCCATATTCCCACCCAATAGGATTGTTTGCAGCCAACATCAATTGAGTTCCCCCATTGACAATGCATTTGAGTTCCCTAAACATTGGTACAAGATGCGGGAATCGAAAACGTGACGTCATCGCACCCTGGTGGAAATCCGCTTCTCGAACTTAACGAATGCTGGTTTTTTTTTCAGTTGTATTATATATTACAGCCTTTGAGCTTTTGTCCTTTCAACCTGTTTCTTTTCGACGTTCAATCCTAGTTATTTTATATTACAACCTTTCGACCTTTTGACCCACCGACTTTTTGACCTTTTATCCTAGTTATATTTTCATTTCGACCTTTTGAGCACTTGTATTTTCGACCTTTTGTACTACTTATTTTTTTCTATTTCGACTTTTTGACCTTTCGACGTTTTGCCCTTTCGACCTTTTGACCTTCGGGCTCTATGACAAAAGGTCGAAGGTCATAAGGTCGACGATCAAATGTCGAAAGGACAAAAGGTCGAAGGATCAAAAGGTCTAAAAGACAAAATGTTGAAATGAAAAAATAACTAGGACAAAAGATACAAGTGGTCAAAAGGTCGAAAGGTCGAAATGAAAAATTAACTAGGCCAAAAGGTCGAAAAATCGATAGGTCAGAAGGTCGAATGGTTGTAATAAAAAAAAACTAGGACAAAATGTCCAAAGGGAGAAGATTGAAAGGTTAAAAGTTGGTAATGCAACTGAAAGAAGCAGGATTCGTTAGCTTCGTGAGTCGGATTTCAAATGTATTCAAGACCTGCAGCGCGATGATGTACGCCATAATATTTTTAGCAATTCGTCACTAATAATCAATATGAATATTTGAATGGAATAAAAAGAAAGGTCAAAATAAATAGAAACAATACGTATAAAGTATCAAAAAATATCTATAATAAGTACCTTGAACTATAGGTAAATAAAAAGAAGTAAAATTTAAAGTTAATATCAACATCTTTTGATATTTTAGTAAATCTCATTGGAAATATCAAAAGTATAACTCAAAAGAACAACCTATTTTAAAAGAAGGCATAATATTTTTAACAATTATATGATTAGTGGAGCGGATCTGGTTGGATGGTTAGAACACTTGACTATCATACCGTGGACCTGGGATCGAATCCCACTCCCAACAAACTCACAAAATGTGAGTTCTTCCTTCGGAAGGGAGGTAAAGCGTGGGTCCCGCGATGAACTAGCCCAGGGCTAAAAATCTCGTTAATAAAGATAAAAAAAAAATATTAGTGGGTACGTCAAAAATTGTCAAAAAGCATTACTAGAAAGAACAGCCTCCTTTTAAAAGAAGGCAAAATGATATAGGGAACAGTAATAGTAATCACGCCAGTTAGCTGCCGAGCTAGCCGGACGTTGACCAGTATCGACGACGGTGATTGCTGACCATTCATATGTTGCTAGGTGGCAACAAAAACATAAGAACCGGGGCAACGTGAATTGCTGACGGCACGCGTGGAGCGGATGACGACAACGACGACATCGACGACGGTGATAAGTGCAATTAAGCAGTTTGAATTGTAGTTAAAGCTGTTAGGAAAATAAAGTTCAGTTCTTTTTAGACTAGCGAGTAGAGTAGTTGTATTTTTTAAAAAGGCATATCACTGCCCGAATTGTTTACTCGCCTACAGGGGTAAATATTTTACGCCAAAAACTACTGTAGTCCCAAAGAATGATATGTTCTACAATAAACTAATACCAGGAAAACTATTCAAAGCCTTTAGTTTGAGCTTTTGCTCGATTCCCGTTGCGGACGGGAAATTTTGTTGAATTGCTGGGTAAAGTGTAATATTGTGCTTGTTATACAATAAACAAGTTAACACAATGGCAGGCGAAGAAAGCCCTTCATTCAATAACTGCGAAAGTGCTTAAAGAACAGTAAGTTGAAAATATTCAGACCATGTTGCAATGATAACGTCAAGAAAGTAACTCTGGCATGAGTTGAAAGAAATTTAAGACGATTTTATGGTGATGTTGATTAAAACCATCGATAATTGACCGACCACCGACCTGGATTTCAATGGAAGTCATGTTGAGAAAACTCATGAACATTGTTCTCATGACCAGGAATAATATTTTAAAATATTTTATTGGTGCGTTATAATCGCAGCGCGTTGCATTTTTTGGAAGTATCTTGCAACATATATACAATGAATTTAACTTGGCAGCGGACAACCTTGTTACACTACGAAAATATTCCCAATTTGTATAAGAAAGTAATCCCAATCATAATTATGTATCATTACCATTTTTCTTTTCCTGATTCAATTATCTTCCAACATAAAAGCGCTGCAGCAGTAACAGAAGCTGTCAAATTTATTATCGTTTTATCGTACACTTGAAGAGCTCTACAAGCAGAGAGCAAGTCGCCTAGAGGATATCTTCGGAAGTACAACAAGTTTAAAGAGAATCTTAAAATCAACTCTCCAAGAGCATCTTAGGATGGGCCGCTTTTATTTTATAGGGGGTTTAAGGTTGAGTTGATGTCGTTATGCAGTTCAAATTGGTTTATGTTTAGTTTTATAGAACAGGCGTCGAAGAATTCTTCAAAAGCATTAAAAAATTAATTTTGCTACTTGGGATGTAAAATTAATATGGCAACACTTCCAAAAATGATCAAATTCATGATTTACAAGTCGATCTATAATGCAGGTCACCATACAAAATGATTTTGTTGGATATTTTTCGAAATTTGATAGTTTTTATTATGGAATTCCAAAAATTGTGCAATTCAACTGAACGAATGTCTAGGTAATTTTTTTATTTTTCTTGTATTTTAGGCCAGAAAAATAACATATTGTTTCATCCCATTGGCTCATGCAAATTGCCTAGAAGATCCTAACAAAATTAAAAAAAAAAAACATAAAATTATTACAGTTGCGAAAAAAGTAGAAAAAATATGCCTCGGCTAAACGAATGTCTACCACTACTGTATTAAAGAAGTATATAGATTTAAAGCAAAAGCTATTTTGTAGGACACTCAAGCAAGTTCAAACATGGAATGTTTTTATATTCTGCGGCGTTTGGCAGAAGGTTTATAAAATGATGTGAACCATACTATCAACAACGCTTAAGTTCGAGATTATTGCGTGGAATCCCCGATTATTGTGGCCTTTTTTTTAAGTAGGAATAATCATTCTATTCAAAGATTACATAGTAGTAATGAAATCAAAAATATAAAACTTTATTAAGTCAGGATTGATCTCAGATCTTAACGACAATCACGTTAAAATCCCAAGCTGACCGGAACAATGGCCGGCTTTTGCATCTACTTATTAGACATTTCATTATTTGAAGTGCACAAATTTTATATAAAGCGAAACCAGTGCAAAAGATTTTTTTAAGCAGGAACAAAATAAAAATTACACTAACGTTAGAAGCTTAAGGAGAGTTCGACTGTTACGATCTATAGAGCTACTAATTTCGGCACTGCAGTCTTGGGGAATTAAAGCGATAGTTTAAGAATTTTTCCAACGTTTCGACTCGTATTAGAGTCTTCTTCAGGGGATAATTCTGATTAATCGTTTTTCGTTTGGGTTGACATAGAACTGTCGGCGTCTAAACTATTGAACATTGGATGTAGGATATTAAGTGAAACGTAGCGAGTTTTGTTAATTTCACTTAATGAAGCAACTAAATTCTTCGCACTACCTAGTGCCGAAATTGAGAGCTCTATAGATAGAAGCTTACTTTTTATGATTTGTGCATTGGAATGGTACAATGTTAAACTGTGATTTCAAGTTTGTCCTTAACTTAGTTTTGTACAACGTGCACTGCGTCAGCGAGGTGAGCGTCAGCTAATGCACGAAGAAGGTAAGCATGAGCTCCACTTCAACAATTTTGTAAATGTTCAAGTATAATTTTACGAAACTTTGGCAAGTTCTAAAAATACACAAAGAGTTCAGGAACTGTGTATCGATTGGCCAAAGGTTGACCAATTAACGTTAATAACTTTATGATAAGACAAGTATTGCGGAAGTCAGATGATAACTATGGAACTGCTCTGCAAAGTTTCCTAGCGAATGTTAATTAATTTTCAGATGTTGTGTGAACCAACTAGGATCCACAAACCATACTCTATAGCACGCAATCACACTTCGTTGCCACCACACGGATGGTAATTTACTCAAAGTGGAGCATATTTATTCCCTCAGCTCAGCTGTTGGTAGTCGGGCACAAGTGGAAAAGTGTGAGAAGAAGCTTCCTAGGAACAAGGTCGTAGTGTACTGTGTATGTTGTACAAATTATGGAAAGCAGCAGACATTCCCACATGTTAACGCTTGCTCTGAGCTGCAGTAGTAGCACGACGACGAAGGGAGTTGGAAAGGTAACCCCCATCTGGAAAGCACAGAACCAACATCCGTCTGTCGACGAGTTGTCGACGAGCAAGCGTGCTCTAGATGATTTTCCCGAGTAGGATTTTGTTTAAATAAGGGTAATTACCGGTTGAGGTTTTTGTGTAAGCAGGCAGCAGATTCTGTTATTGCGAGGGCGGAGGGTTGAGATGGGGTTGTTATGTTTTTCAATGTGGTTTAGAGATTTTTCTTTCATTTCATAGTTTTCTGCGAAAGGTTGTAAGTTTGTTGATATGTGTTTAGGATGATATTAAAATAAATGATGCCATGAACTAGTTGAAAAAAATGAAATTATTCCTCTTTGTTATTTTTTTTTTTTTTTTTGTAGAGCCAATAAACTGACAGGTTTTTTGAAAACCTTACGATGATATAGTACAGCACCTTCTACATATGAAAGTTTTCCTAGAGCAATGTTGAATAATAAACATAAGACTTCCAAATAAACTCTTTCCTAGAATCTCGCTAGATTCCTAGCAAGATTCCTGTGCCAAGATTATGTCTCGCTAGGTATTTGAGGTGTATCAAGCTTAAAATCCCTTTGACAGTTTTGGAAAGGTAAGGAGAACCGTAGTAATCTGGGTTGATTTTATAATAGTAGGGTCTGGGACCATTTGGGCAGGAGCACCTATTTTGGGCACTTGCTGCTATAACCCTGTCAATTTTAAAATGTTTGAACATGGTCAGATACTGTGCGTATATGATCGTGTCTCAAAAATCAAGTCAATTGATTCAAAATTGACTGAGTTAAAGTAGCAAGTGCCCAACATAGGTGCTCCTGCCCAAATGGTCCCAGACCCTATAATATGTAGTTGATTTTATAATAGTTGTTGAAAGTATTAGACCTCGAAACGTTACTTGAAAATTCTCGTAATAGTTTTAGCCCTTCCATAGATTTTCCAAAAGATCTTTGGAAAATTCCTTCGGTGATAAAATTGTCAGGGTTTTTGGGGAATTCTTTGAAGAATCTTAGTTCAACTTCAAATATTGGAGTGTTTTTCCAAAGCTCACGTTCCCGTCAGGTAACACTTTCCTCGCAATTTAATTTTTCAACCAATGTACCAAATTCGCATTATCCGTTTTTATTGTTTTAAGATCCCATCGAGAGCACACTCCACAAACTCGCAACGTGGCGCAACGGCAATTCCGTAAGTAGCCCTCTTTAAAATCGTCGCACGTTCGTTCGCCAGACACCCATCAACGACCGGCGAGGCGGCAGCACGCGGCGGCGAGTTGGGTTGTGTCCGGATTGGTTACCATTACCAACCTTTTCCAGTTTCCACTCAGTTGAGCTCTTTCTTGAGGAGTCGGGTGGTGGGTCCACATAACAAGCTCGCGCGCGCGCTCGCGAGAATCATGTTTCATGAATTTTTATGAAGATAAATTGCAAATTTGCGCCGCACACAAGGAAGCTTCCGTTTTCCGACGGCGACCGTAGTCGTCGTTGTCGACGGCGGCGCCTTTGTCCGCGTCAGTTTGTGACGACGACAGAGGTTTCGGGTCTGAAGGAGAACGATACTTCACTGTACTAAATGCGGGTGGTGAGACCGTATTTTTCCGGTTCATAAGCTTCGAGAAGACGATGGATGGTGATGACAGAGAACCCCAGCAGTCAGTGCACGCTCCATTGGACGGTGATTGTTGATACACTTTAGACGGTAAAAAGGGGTGAAACGATTGCTCTTGAGAATTTTGGGACTGTCTAGCAAATAATATGGACGTGATGCACTAACAAGCAGGAAGATACACCCAAACCTACAGTTACACACTCGATGAAATATTTGGTGTTACCTCCTCAAAAACGGAAACACATCTCTGCCAATTTGCGTCTGATTTCAAAATTAAAGTTATTATTTAAGCTACTTTACTTTCAGTACTGAAAGATCTCCATCCTGGACGATTGCCAGTCATCGCCTTGACCTGTGGACAGTTCAAATTTCTGGCGACTTCCTTTGTTTCCTTGTTGAGGCTGCACTGCCATGAACCTCTGCGTCTGCCTCTGATGCGATGTCCTACTGGGTTCCAATCTAACGCTTGCTTGCAGATTTCGTGTCCTCCCTTGCATAGAGTGTGGTCGACCCACCTCCACCTTCGCTCCCGCATTTCTGTCGCTATCGGCTATTGATGACATCGACGACGGAGCTCCACGATGAAGATCCAATTGTGAGGCCACCGAGCACGAATTATATACCACCGCAGGCATCTATTGATGAAGACCTGCAGCCGTTGCGTGTTCTCCACTGGTACACACCAGGTTTCACTGGCATAGAGCAGCACAGATTTCACGTTCGAGTTGAAAATTGGAAGCTTTCAACTTACTTCCCTTACCGATCAGGTGAGCCCAAGTACACGAATTCTTCAACCGCCTCGATTTCATCACCGTCGATATTTCGGGGTGGCGGGCGCGGTGATTGATTCCTGGAGCTTTTTGCCATCATGTACTTTGTCTTCGACACATTAATGACTAATCCGATTCGCCTGGCTTCACTCTTTAGTCGGATGTACGTTTCCGCCATCGTCTCAAATTTACGAGCAATAATATCAATATCATCGGCGAAACCAAGCAGCTGAACGGACTTCGTGAAAATCGTCCCACTCGTGTTTATCCCCGCTCTTCTTATTACACCCTCCAAAGCAATGTTGAACAGCAAGCACGAAAGACCATCACCTTGCCGTAACCCTCTGCGAGATTCGAAGGGACTCGAGAGTGTCCCTGATACTCGAACTACGCACATCACTCGATCCATCGTCGCCTTGATCAACCGTATCAGTTTATCCGGGAATCCGTCATCGTGCATAATCTGCCATAGCTGTTCTCGATCGATTGTATCATACGTCGATTTGAAATCGATGAACAAGTGATGTGTGGGCACGTTGTATTAGCGGCATTTCTGCAATGCCTGGTGGATGGCGAAAATCTGATCCGTTGTAGCGCGTTCACCCATGAATCCAGCCTGATATTGCCCCACGAACTCTCTTGCAATCGGTGATAGACGGCGGCATAAAATTTCAGAGAGTACTTTGTACGTAGCGCGGTAGCTCCCGCAATCCAACTTGTCGCCCTTTTTGTAGATGGGACACACGATACCTTCAATCCATTCCTCCGGTAATACTTCCTCCTCCCAATCTTGGTAATGACCCAGTGTAGTGCTCTCACCAGTGCTTCTCCCCCGTATTTTAGAAGCTCGCTTGGTAGTTGATCTGCTCCAGCGGCTTTGTTGTTTTTCAATCGGCCAACCTCCTCCTCAATCTCTTGGAGGTCAGGGGCCGGAAGCTTTCAACATTCTCCACTGATTGCCCAGCTACCGTAAAACTGGAAGGGTTGACTGTGCTTACATCCAAAGATTTGGTCTTGTTGACGTTGATAGTTAGACCTGGCGATTGGCAAGATCATCGAGCTTGCTCTGCATATCACACACGGGAAAAAATCTGCTGCTTGAAACCTGCTAAATGAGTCATGATTTCGCGTAAAATGTGTGTTTTCATGTTATAAATATACACCACAAAAAAAGGTCATACTTTCATGGCTCATGTTGCCGTAACATCACCTTGCCGTTACGTTTTTCATATTTATTGACAAAAATTTGTAAGTTAAGTCATGATATCATGCCCATGAATATCAGAACTATTAACTAGATTCATTAAACCAGACCAGCGGTATTCATAGAACTAGTAGTTGTTATTTATGGTTTCAGTTTTATTAGCGAAATTTGGTAAGTCGGTTCATATTATCATGAAGTACGTACTCTATGAACTAAATTTATGAAAGCTTGAGCATTACTCATAGTGCAAGTATTTGTCATTTATGGTACTGGATCGATTTGCAAAAAATGGTAGTACTGGTCATGTTATCATAAAGCATGTTCTAAATTTATTACCTAATCTCAAAAAAACATAAGCATGATTCTAGTATTTGTAATTTATACTATCGGATTAATTGGTGCAAAGTGGCGTTAAAGGTCATGTTATCGTGAAGCACGCACTCTGAAATCATGAACAAGGTTCCTGAATATTGAAGTAATTTTTATGATTCTGGTATTTGTCAATAATGATGCCCGTTTTATTAGAAAAATGCCGTACATAAAGTCATGATACTATGAAGCATGCATGCTGTAATCATGATTCGCCTTCATGGAATCATAAGAAGTACTCATGATTATAATATTTCACCCTCATTCTTGTTTACGGATGTATCCACTTTCGATCGAATTTGATTAGTTCGAATCTTTCGCTCATTTGATTATGCTGACGTAAACGGCAATACACACGAAATACTTTCGAAAGTGGATTCGAACGTAAACAATACAGGCTTTGCTCGTTTGGCTGCACTTTTTTGAGATTTCTTTTGTCTTGTTTGGCTGCAAAAAAAACAAAGTCTATTCTTCATTACATCACGAAACCTAACCTCGAAATGTTTGACATTAGCCAGGTCATTTTGACAGATCACACACATGCAAGAAAGAGACGAACAATTTTCTTGCAGTTTGCCGACCTTTTCTTGCTCGTGTGAGATCTGTCAAAATGACCTGGCTCCATACTGTCAAATTTTCATTCATAAAATGAGCGATCAGTTGTTCTGAACCGTCTCGTAAAATGGTCCATAGGCATAGGGGGCGTCCATAGATTGCGTCATGCATTTAGCCAAAATTTTGTGCCGGAATTGTGCGTGAGCTTGATTGTTCTGCTGCTGATGAAGCTGGCCGGAGTTTTGTGCCAGAATATGGAGTTTTTCCACTTTCAACTTCTGGAATGTAGTTCAATAATTATATAGTTTACTACTATTTAAGTAAAAACAATTCACTACACTTTTTCGAAAACCAAAAAAAAATCTCACCGGAAAACACTGCCGCTCACAAAAGGCGCCTTGACAGAAGTGACAAAAATGGCGTAAGTGATTCTGCGCGAGGGTTTGCGTAACGCTTACAGTGCCCAAATTCGTTTGTTGTGATTCATGATTTTATGACTCTGCGATATGTTTATACAACTCAGCGTCTGGTTGAGATGACTCAGCGTCATAGTTTTATGACTCAGAGCCATGCTACCATGACTCAGCTTTATGGTATTCAATTTATGAAAACGAGCTTAATTTTTTCATATCGCTTTTGACGGCCATGGCTTTTGTTGATGGAATCAGTTATTATTATTCATGATAATCGTTGTTAACGTCACGATATCATGACTTGTAGTTACAATATCATGAAGCGACAATTTTTATGATTTCATAACATTTTAGTCATGGATCCGGCAACGATTTTTTTTCCCGTGCAGCACCGTTGAGCTAGGAGGGTAACGTCATCATCAGCCAGTTCGAAGACATTTAGGTGCTCCATGTTGATGGGCTGCCACAGCAATCCACAATTTGGTTCACGGTCAATCGCACCTACCAGGATCTCATTACTTGCGATGAAGAACAGCAGCGGTGATAGTATACATCCTTGCCTCACTCCAGCAACGACCCGGATGGGATCGGACAAAACACCGTTGTGCAGTACTCTGTACGAAAATGCCCTATAGTGTGCTTCAATGAGGCCGATGATTTTCTCAAGGAGACCTTTGCGCCTGAAGGCTTCCCACATGATTTCGTAAACACCAGGTAGATAGACTTTTGGAGTTCATTGATTTGCTCTAGAATAAAACGGAGCGTGACAATATGATTCATACAGGATCGTCCGGCACGGAATCCTGCTTGCTGTCATCGGAGAGTTGCATCAATCTTCTCCTGTATGCGGTTAAAGATCACTTTGCAGAGGACTTTGAGAACGATACACAGTAACATGATGCCCCATCAATTATCGCATACAGTCAGGTCACCCTTTTTGGGTACCTTAACTAAGACGCCTTGCATCGCGGTTTCCCATATGTTGCAGAATAATTATTTAAAGAGGTTGTGCTGATGATGCGGGGTCAGCTTTAAGCATATCAGCTGATATGCGATCGGCACCCTGGGCTCTATTCGACTTCATGCTACGGTTGGCTACTTCTATCTCCAATTTTTTTTTTCCTTCTAAACCATAGGGGGATAATCTGCTCAACAGACACTCTAACTCTAAGGCTAGGGTACTCTTCTACTACAAAAGTAAAAGCCAGGACGACTCTCTCCTCGTACCCACTAAACCATTCCTATGGTCGCCAAACCCTACGTCTCTCCGGAACCACCAAGAAGGTATTGCTTCAGAGATAGGCAAGTGCACATCGCACCCTCAAGGTTAGCTGCGTAGCCTAGCAGCAACGAACATCGATGACTCGCTCTGGAGAGTCCATCACGGTAACATGCTGGCGCTTACCCAGTTTCCCGAGTGGTCCTCGTTACTCCCTTTGTCCTCGGAAGGCGGGCAGGGTCAACCCCGCCCGCGCCCAACTGCTTTGCAGACATCAAGAACTGATGCCCACGTGCAACCCGATCTGACCTGCTGAAGGCAAGGGTATCACTACCCTTCAGGCCCTATCAGCTGCACCAGAAGGTTGCTGACAGCAGGGTCTCCACCTGCCCTGACCCTTGCCGGGGACCCCTTTCCAACCGCGGGCTCGGATCCAACCCAGTAGATCGACGCCACGACAGCACCGCTACCGGGACTTCCTCTCCGCGACCACTTGATCGCAGCAAGGGTCGATCTCGACCGCAGGGCACCGGTATGACCTACGAAGCCGACTCCGAACCCCTGGACCACCTCTTGTACTGCATCTGGACTAGCCACTCTCCGAGTCCAAGCGCCACCTCCTCTATAGCTCCCAGACGATATGGGTGATAGCCGTTGAAACGGCGTTCCAGCCAAACTCATCCCTACACATCCTCTGGACCAAGTTGTCCGGGTTTGTGTCCTCCCCGCATGTTGTAAGCATGCGGTCACGCATTGTGCGAAAACACGGGCACACGAACAAAACGTGTTCCGCCGTTTCCTCTAAACCATTGCACGCTGGGCATTCGGGAGAATCCGCATGTCCGAAACGGTGTAGATACTGTCGGAAGCAACCATGACCTGTAAGGACCTGTGTCAGGTGGAATGTAACTTCCCCATGGCGCCTATTAATCCAACTATCTACCCTCAGCAGGGTTGTGCAGTTTCATGATGGTTAATGTCGAATGACACTCGCTTTAACCATCACTTCATACGACAAACGCAGTCCATCAAAACATAATCGATTCACGCAAAAGCCACTCAAGCCAACCCTCGTTCAATGCAGAGTCAACCACATCCAGCAGGAGCGATCGTCTCTTGTTTTCGAACCACACGATGAAACACCGAAACGAGTTTTTGTTCTACGCCTTGCATTCTATTCATAGGGCGAGCTATGTTTGTATTTGCTACGCCATGCAATACTACTAAACAAATTGACCTTCTTCCTAGCCCTTTCAGATGAGAGTCACCCAGCAGTGAGTGACATAGCTCTGCGTCGAAACGACGGTTAACAAGCGTTCGGCTGCTCAGGAGATGTGCAGAGAAAGAGCGGGGCGGCGGCAGCCACCGTATCAATGCGTTCGTCTCGAATGTGTTCGTTAGCAACATAGAGACGGTCGGCTGTTGCGTTGATGGAGGAAGAAGGGCAATGTTGATGTTGCGGCTTTTTTGTGTTATGATGGTGACTGGCCAAGACTGACCCTCAGTATCAACCTATGGGTCCACCTTCCTTTGGTGGAACTGTCCCACGCGCGCTGCCGTTTGAGCATAGAGACCATCCTGGCAGTCCTGCGTATGCCTCTTGTGCCACGCATTTCGAAGCACTCCATGTCCTCACTGATAAGAATGCTGATAGGCACCATACCAGTAATGACGCAGAGAGCGACACGGTCCGGTACGCGCTGGCAACCCTCAGGCACATAAGCCTGTAAGTACTTTCCAGCTTCCGTCGGTAGCATTTAGTACTTAGCGCGGAGCCCCACGCCGGGCCGCCATACCTAAGTATGGACGTAGCAACACTAGCCAGAAGCTTGCGCTTACTGGCGTACACCGCAGAGCTTTTGGACATCATCCGGGACAGTGCCGCAATAGCTGTGGAGGCTCTTTTACAGGCATAATCGACGTGGCTACCGAAGGTAAGCTTATCGTCGATCATCACGCCCAAGTGCTTGACGGAGCGCTTTGACAGGATAGTGTACTCTTCTACACTGATCTCCGTCTGCTGCTCCGACTTCCGGTTGTTAACAACCGTCACCTCTGTCTTGTGGTGAGCCAGCTCCAGTTTCCTGGACCGCATCCACACCTCCACAACCTTGATCGAGTGGTCGGTAGTCAACTTCACCTCCTCGATCGTTTCACCGTAGACTTCGAGCGTAATGTCGTCGGCAAATCCGACAATCTCCACTCCCATTGGGTACTCTAACCTCAACAGCTCGTCGTACATGACATTTCATAACACCGGACCCAGGATGGAACCTTGCGGGACTCCTGAGGTTATGTGAAAGCACTTCCGACCCACCTCCGTGTCGTAGACTAGTACGCGATTCTGGAAGTAGCTTCCGAGAATCTTGTACAAGTACTCCGGTATCCCCAGACGCAAGAGCGCATCGGCAATAGCAGCCCAACTGGCGCTATTAAATGCATTCCTTACATCCAGAGTCACTACCCCGTAGAAGCGAATTCCCCTCCTCTTAGGCTCGAGTGCTTTCTCGGCGGTTTTTGTAACCGACAAGATAGCGTCTACGGTGGACCTCCCCTTCCGGAAGCCGTACTGGTTGCTCGAAAGACCATTTTCGCCCTCAGTGATCCTCAACATTCTATTGAGGATGGTCTTTTCGAGCACCTTCCCCGCCGTGTCAATCAATCATATTGGTCTATATGCCGACGGGTCTCCGGGTGGTTTCCTCGCCTTTGGCAATAGTACCAGGCTCTGCCTCTTTCAAGCTTCTGGGAAAACTCCCACGTCCAGGCATTTCTGCATAGCAGACCTGAACATCTCGGGAGCCTCTGCAATAGCTACTTTTAAGGCCAGGTTCTGAACTCCGTCCGGACCTGGGGCCTTACCTACGCTAAGGGACTTAGCTATCCCCGCAAGTTCCACATCGGTGACCCTCTCCTCATCGCCAGCCCCAGTCCCCGGCTGTCCTACGAAAGGAGGCAAAGGACTAGGATCATGACGCGGAAAAAGCCCTTCGGTGATGCCCTCTAACTCTTCTGAAGATTGCTCTGTAGGAGCCATCACACCTCTCGTCTTGGCCATAATGATCCTGTAGGCGTCACCCCACGGGTTCGTATTGGCACTCTGACAGAGACCGTCAAAGCAGGCCTTTTTGCTTGCTCTTATCTCGGTCTTAAGCGCGGCTTTTGCAGCGCCGAACACCACCCGCCGTTCGTTTCGCTCTTCCTCTGATCGTGCTCGCTGCATCCGCCGCCTAGCCCGTAGGCAGGCGCGGCGCAGGTCCGCAATCGCGTCGGTCCACCAGTAAGCTGCTGGCCTCCCATTTCTAGGGTGGACTCGCCTAGGCATGGTCGCATCACACGCACGTGAGAGCACTGCTACCAGCTCGTCTCCGTCTAACTACTTGTTAGGCCAGAACTACTATCTCCTACTACTATCTCCTATGGAGCGTTGGTGTTGACACGGGTAATGCGTCGAACCCTTGGCGGATCATGCTGAGGTGTTGATGGCGTGGCCGACACTTGAAAAAAGTTTCCAAAGTGCTCAAACCAGCGTTTCAACTGGTCAGTTGGGTCGGTCAGTAACTGTCCAGACGTGTCTTACACGGGTATCGTAGCATCCATCTTAGCCCACCAAAGGCGACGCGAAACATCGTAGAGGAGACGGATGTCGCCGGTGTTTGCGGCTTTCTCGCCTTCGTCGGCTAGGGATTCCACCCATCCTCTTTTGTCCCATCTACATGAGCGTTTTACTTCCTTCTCGAGAGCCGAATAGCGCTGACGGGCTATGGCTTTGGTTCCTCGTGATTTCGCTCGCTCTATCGCGGCTTTGGCGTTCCTTCGCTGCTCTATCTTCCTCCAGGTATCATCTGTGACCCACTGCTTTCTACGGGTGCGTAGCTCACCCAAATTGATCTACTACGCTTCCACCTTCTGGAATATGAACCGGAGCCCGATTTTCTCCTCCTGTCGATGGATCCTAGCAATGCGCAGTCGTATCTCGCCGACTAGAAGATGATGGTCGGACGCAATGTCGGCGGCGCTACGTTTGATCCGCACATCTCCATTTTCGGCTGATGCAGATGTGGTCGATTTGATTTTCCGTGACGCCATCACCGGAAATCCATGCCACTTTGTGCACTGGTCGATGAGGAAAAAGCGATCCCCCAATCACCATGTCATTGTTGCCACAAAACTCAGGGAGCTGCAAACAGCTCTCCGTTTTCGCTCATTTCTCCGAGACCATGGCGTCCCATGACGTGCTCATAGTTCGAGTTGTCGGAACCAACCTTCGCGTTGAAGCCGCCCATGAGGATCTTGATATCACCTTTCGGAATCTTGTCCACGACAGCATTCAGTTGACATTTAAAGTTCTCTTTGTCTTGCAATTCAGCAGCATCGGTTGGCGTAACATTGGATCATGTAAAGGTTTCGAACCCGTGTTCCGAATTCAATCATCCTTTCATTAATAGATTCTCACTTCATTGGCGCTGCGTGGGCGTGAGCGCTGAGCAGGAAACCAACTCCACGGTGGCGAGGAGCGTGTTCAACTCGTAGGCCAGAGTATAGCAGAATTTGACCCGTCGCCAATCTGTGTTCTCCAAAGTTCGGCCAACGGACTTCGCCCAGTCCTAGGATCTCAAGCTTCATACGGCATGCCTCATTGGCAAATTGAGCCAGTTTACTCTACTGGGCTAGGGTTAATACATTCCAAGTTCCAATTCGTGTCCGTTGTTTCGCGCTAAAAGTCGTTGCCGTAATTTTTCATTTTCGGTTTCTGTAACGGTTTTTGGGTTTCGGAAACAGTTGGTTGTTGGCTTAAGGTCCCCTATCCACCGTGAAGGGGCTGCCACCTCAGGTAAAGCATCCGGTGGAGGAGTATTTCATACTCAGCCGCTGGATGCCAGAACAGACGCTGCTTGGGCCGCACCTCCTAGCTGAAGTCAGAAGGACAAAAGTGCCAGGGCTGCACTACCAGCTAAGCACACAACTCTTAGCTGGTGGTCTTTGTCATCGCTTGACCCGTGGAAGCATGAGGTAGGACCAGAGCTATGTTGGATGCTCTCTTTATCGACTCACTGTTTTGCTGCCCGTGCATTGTGGCGTACATTTGCAGATTATGTGTTATCTTATATGTTATGACCAGTGTACGTAGAATATGCCACCGTAAGCGAAAAATAGGCAACAAAGAAGGCACGGCAACAACGCTTTGTTTTTTCGTTAGCAGATAATGACAAAATCGCTCCCGAGTTTGTTCACAACAAAAACGGTAGGAATATTTGTCTCGTTCTATTCACATCGTGATTTTCGCATTGTTTTACAACTGAAACTCGACTCTGAGGATGGCAAGAGTCTTAATTCGTCCAAACGCTCATGAATTCGATGATGTAGGTCGAAAATTTCAACAGAAAAGCAGAAATATCGGCACACGCACGGCAAGCGATATTTGTTTTATTGCTCTCATCGCTTGACATGCAATTGTTGCGGAGCGCCTTTGTTACCGGCATGCACCGCTTAGGACAAAGCGTTTGTTTTTCGGCGTGAACCGTTTTTCGTACCCTGGTTATGACGTGAAAATTAATTGTTTATGGGATGTAAAAGAGGAGTATTGAAAAAAATACCACTGTAAACCTCATTTAAAGTTTCGACCGTTTCGGAGATAACCAGAAATCTGTCAAAGCTAATCCACTCAATACGGCAGTAGCAGTTCATTACCTCCCGAAACTCAATTTAAGTTTGTTCGGTCAAAGGTAGCTTTACTCCAGCAACGCAATCAAACCAAACCAGTCATCCATCCTCTTGCTGGAAAATTTCAAGACTTCCTGCATTAGCATAATTTAAACGGAAAATTATCCCTCGCCCATGTGCGCTCGCCTGCTTCTAGTGCCAGTACCAGTGGTCAGAAAGGAAACCTTATCATCGTTCATCACATCTCCACACCGCACTGCTTCAGTGCCTGCAATCTGTGCCACCCACGCTCACTTGGCCGTCACCCGCCAAGATAAATGGCAGAACAAGCGAGGACCCGTCGTCGACACAAGTAACTTCGGTTCGCTCGACTACGACGACGAGATGGAATCCTTATTACACAGCCAGCCACTAGGTTAGGTAGTGTACACACAGAAACCACCCGCATGCACTTCGGATCCGGATAAGGACGGCGGCGACAAGAAGCATCCTTTTGCAGTGGGCATCTACTAACAGTCAGTAACGAGCAGCAGCAGCAACAGCAGCAGTAGGTCATTTATCATCATTTTACGCTCCCGTTGTTTTTAGCACAATGACTGGCTGTTGCAGCAGGACGTGCTTATCACCACCAATATGATGGCAGAACTGGAACGGGCACGGGACAGTAAGCCGGGCTGACCGGCTGAACGCAAGGCTTGAACAATGTTGAGCCGTATGGTTGTATTTTTGCTGATGGTTCTTCTGAAACATAATTTCGGAAAATCTGTGTCTGCGAAATATCTGGTTTGTCGAAAAATGAAATCTATGAAAGGCATGTGTTTTGAATGAGAATCATGCTGCTAGATAAGACATATTTCAGTTTTTTTACTCCACATCCCTACCAGCTTGCGGCCGAATTCAAAAATCTAAGTCGTATGAGAAACTTTTACAAAGATCGTTGTCAAACTTACGGCAGTGCTACTACGCTGAAATATGGGTCGACAAAATTGAATGATAAGAGCGGCAACAAAATCTATTTTCTATTCGCTTTCAACTGCTTTTAACAGAGCTTGAAGAAAAAATCTAAAAAGTAAATGTTATTGAACCGGGTACCAACAGAAACGCTTTCTAAACTCTCCGAAACCCCTGAAACGCTTCGAATTCTTAAAATTGGACTGCCCAAACAACATGTTGATGGTCAATAAATCTTGTAGAGGTTTTCAGAACCGTCATAAATAAGACGGACTTGATGATCTAGTGGCTACTGCTTCTGATTCATACACAGAAGGTCCTGGGTGCAATCCCTGGCCCGTCCCTTTCCTCCTAGTTTGTGTCTTTCTATTTCTTCATCTCTTTCTCTTCTCTACATGTACAATTCACGTATACATAAGTGACCCGATTTTGTCAGCCCCTTATCGGAACACATTTTTTGCTCTCTTGAAAAACTTAAACAGTTTTTCAAACTTTTTATTCCTCTATGTTCTGCATCTCAGCTGTCGTTTGATGATAAATAGTAAGAAATTGCTTAAAATGTGATCGTAAGATAATAAGAACAAAAAGTTCGTCGCGAAATGGGGCTGACAAAATCGGGTCCTTACTGTATTCATAAAATCATAGCCATCGCTAGAACAGAAACGGGTTGAAAAAGCCGTTTCCCTTTCTTCCAACTTTCCTAGCACAGTGTTAATCTATCATATAACGCCTACGAGTTATGCAATCAAGCGAACTGTGTCGCAATATCTTCAGAGAAATAAATACACTGATCTATCACCTTACGCCTGGCATCCACGCACCAATGCGTGAACCCATTGCCAACCATACCTTACCAACACTCCGACATTCGCATGAATTTGTGCAGACGCGGAGGTATATTCGGTTTGATGTGGATACAAATGATTGCAATCACCACTTCCTTCCACTTCCCCACATTGACCTGCATCCTGACGTGGCAGGCGCCATTGTCGCCCAAAAATAAAATATCATCAACACCCACCAGACACTGAAGAAGCCTGCTTAGTCCCCGGCAGATATCTCATTGGTTCCTTGTGTCAGTGTGGCGATACGGGAGTAGCATCTACGGGCGATCGATCAAGCTCAAGCTCAAGCTGGAGGTTTTCACAACCATCATAAAACTTATTACCCATTATGAGGATTATAAGAGCCCCGTTCAATTCTAAACTAGTACTTGGGTGAAGCCCATCTTAAATTTCCCTTCAACTTTTCTGAAACCCGCTGAAACTCCTATGTAACTCCCGTTATACTCATGAAAGCTTATGTAACCGCATGAAATCCTCAAGAATCTCTCTCTGCTGGAGCCTGCTGGAGCTCAGGAAACTCCTTTGAAAAAAACACCTCTAAAACCCAATAGAAATAACTTGCACCAGGATGGAGACTGAAGTTTCTTTAAAAATAAGTTGGGTGCCGAGTTCTGGAACGAAACTTCATAAACGTTTTTTTTTTATTCTTAACTGCTTATCCCGTAAACACCCGTGACGATCTACTTTTGGCAGGATTTTTTTTAAGCCAAGAGGAATAGTTGTGCTAAGAATTGCATGCTACCTCCCCCCCTTTGCACCATCCCTTTTTTGCTGGTATTCGAAAATACGTGTTTTTTTTTTGTATTTTTTTATAAAGTCTACATGTTTTTACCCAAATGTCATCTTTTTGCTAATCATCAATGGTTTTCCCTGATCCTTGACATGCAATATATTACTACTCATCATAGTCTGTTGAAGTTTTGATCCCAGAGCTAAAGGCCTGCAAAGTACTCCGAAGGTTGTGTCACAAATCCAACATACTATACCAAATTTTATACACGATGAATCCTCACAGAACATAGTCTACGGTACTCAGAAAGCCTCAATGCACTCCTAGAATATTCATGGTAGATGAATTGGGTGATCTAGGGCATCCAAACTACTCTGGAATTTATTTTCTTAAGATCTACAACATCTGCCATCATTTGTGTTCACTCTGTTCATGAAATTTAATCACGTTGATGTCCATTAGACCTCGCAATGCTACGAGCAACTTGATATTGTGGTAAATAGTTGGACATTTCGTGAAATACAAATGGCCTCCACAACACTTTGAAGTTTAGGTTACGATATCTACCTACTGTATAACTAATAACTTAGCAACATTCACTTGATGATCTAGGTCATTCAAATTATTTTAGAATTAAAACCTTCAAGCTCCACAAGCTTCACTGAATCTCTTTACTTTATCGGTGTAGCTTCTCCAAAAAACCCTTCAGGAATTCTTCTTAGACTTTCGCCAAGAATTCTTCAAATAATCGTTCCAGGTATTCCTCCAAGTATCCCTGCAAGAATTCTTCCAGGAATTTTTCAAGAAATTCCTCGAAAATTCTTCCAAAAGTTTCTCCAAGTACTCTACCATAAATTCTTACAAGATTCCCTCAAGTAATCAAGAATTCCACCAAGAGTTTCTTCAACAATTTCTCCGAATTTCTTTCTAAAAATTCTGCCAAAAAATTCTCAAAGGATCCTTCTAGGTATTCATCCAACAATCTCTCCAGGAATTCCTCATAGACTTCGGCCAAGCAATTCTCCAAACATTCCTCCAGGAATTCCTCAAAGATAATCGTCCAGAAATGCTTCCAAAAAAAATACTCCAGAGATTCATCCGAGATTACTTTCAGGCATTTCTCCAGAAATTCCACCAGGAAATCGTGAAGAAATTTTTCAAGGAATTCCAAGAGAAATTACTTCTGGAAATCCTCCAGAAATTCCTCCATAGATTTTTTAGGAAATTTCAAGAGTTCCTCCAGAAATTCCTTCCTGAATACCTCCAGGATCCTTCAGGAAACCTTTAGTAATTCCACAAGAAAATACTCCTGAGATTACTCTAAGAATTCGTTCGTAAGAGAATTCCTTCAGATATATCCTCAGAAAATCCCCCCAAGAAGTCCTCCATGAATTCCACCAATAATTCCTCAAGAAATTTCTATAAGAATTCATCCAGGAATTCCTCCAAGACATCTTCCTAGAATTTTTCCAAAAATTCTTCCAGGAATTCCTCCAAAAAAAAACAATACAGTACCTTTCCCAAGAATTTAACAAGGGTCTCTCTATGACTTCTGCCAAGAATCCCTTCAGGAATTTCTTCACAAATACCTCCAAGATTTTTTCAAGAAATTCCTTCAAGAATTCATCCAAAAAATCTAACACCAATTTCTTCATGAATACCTCCAAGATTCTTCAGGAAACCTCCAGAAACTCTTCAAGGAAATACTCCTGGGACAACTCCAGGCATTCCTCCGAGGCTTCTCCAGAAATTTATCCAAAAATTCCTCCAGGATTTTTTCCAACAATTTCTTCAGTTATTAATAAAAAAAACTTCTGCTAAGAATTTCTCGAAGAATCCATCCAGGAATTCCTCCAGAAATTCTTTCAGGAATTCCGACAGTATCTCTGTTAAGAATTTCTCCAAAACCTGCTACAATGCTTTTGTCGAAAGTTCCTCCAAGAGTCCCTCAAGAAATTTGGGCAGGGATTCCTTTATAAAATACTCTAGGAATACCTCTAGGGATTTTTCAATAAATACCTTTAAGGAATTCTTGCAGGAAATCCTTGTGAAATTCCTCCAGAAATGCCTACAGGAAAATCCCCAATGATTTCATCAGGAAATCATCCAAGAATTCCTCCAGGAATTCCTCCAACAATCCAGAATTCCTGCCAGAATTCCCTTCCATGAATAACTTCAGGAATACCTTCAAGACTCTTTTTAAAAATTCCACCAAGATTTTCTCTAGGAATTTCTTCAGGAATTCCTTGAAAAATTATTTCTGGAATTCCTCCAAGAATTTCTACAAGAAATCTACCAGGAATTTGACCAAGAATTTCTTGAAGAAATTCCTAGAATTTTCCTTGTAGAAATTCCTGGAGTACTTCCTGGAATAAATCTTGGAGGAAATCCTGGAGAAAACTTTGGAGTGTTTTCTGGGGGAATTCCCGGAATATTTTTTGTAGGAATTCCTGGAGTTTTTCCCGCCTTAATTCCAACAGGAATTCCTGTAGTAATTCTAGGAGGAATTCGTAGAGTAATTCCTGAAGGAATTACTGGAGTACTTGCTGGACGAATTTCTGGAATACATCCTGGAAGTATTTCTGGACGGATTCTTGGAGAAATTCTTAGCAGAAATTTTGGAAAAATACCTAGAGAAATCTGCTGGAGGAATTTTTGGAAAAATTCATAGAGATATTCCTGATGGAGTTCTTGGAGGAATTCTGGGAAGAAGTCTCGGGGCAGTTCCTGGAGAATTAGCTGAAGGGATTCTTGGCAGTAGTCTTAAAGGGACCCCTGGTGAAAATCTTGGGGAAGGCACTTTAGGATTTTTAAGAAGAATTCCTGGAGTGATTCTTGAAATAATTCTAGGCACATGTCTTGGAGGAATGCCTGGATGAATTCCTGGAGGACCTCCTGGTGGAGTTCCAAGAAGAATGTATTATCGATGAATACCTGAAAGAGTTCCTGGAGGAATTCTTTAAGTAATTTCCGAAGGATATTTTTTGGGGAATTTCGGGAGGAATTTTTGGCGTAATTCCTCAACAGTTTTCGGAGGTATTTCTGAGTAAATCCCTGAAGGAATTCTCGGACGAATTTTTAGAGCTATCTCAGGATTTTTTTCTTTGAAGAATTACTAAAGGTTTCCTGAAGGAGCCTAGAAATGTTCATGGAAGAATTTGTGGAGGAATTTTTGAAAAACTTTCTAAAAAAATCCCTGGAAGAATTCTACAGAGATTCCCTGAAGAATTTCCTGGAGGATTTCCTGAAGTAATTTCTGTTGGAATTCCTTAAAAAAATCTTCACGGATGAACCTCTGGAGTAATTTTTGGAAGAAGTTTTGGACGATTTCCCGGAGGTTTCAGGAGAAATTCTTTGAGGATTTTCTAGAGAAATTTAGAGAATTTTTAGAGTGATTTCTGGAGAAATTCTTGAAGAAATTCCTGCTGGAATTCTTGAAGGAATTCTTGGAGAAATTCCTGGAGGGATTCTTGTAGGTATTTCTAGTAGAATACTTGGAAGAATTTTGGAGGAATTGAAAAATTCCTAAGAGAATTCTTCCAGGATTTCTTGGAGGAATACCTGGGAAGATTATTTGAGGAATTCTTGGCGAAAGTCTTAGGAGAATTCCGAAGGATTTTTTGGAGGAGCCACACCGATAAAGTAAAGAGATTCAGTAGAGCTTGTGGAGCTTGAAGGTCTTTAATCCTGAATCATTTGAATGATTTAGATCATCAAGTGAATGTTGCTAAGTTATCAGAATTGTACTTCGAGGCTCTAAGAGTAAAGCCGCGATAGAGCAAGCGAAAACACGAGGAGCCAGAGCCGTAGCCCGCCAGCGCTATTCGGCTTTCGAGAAGGAAGCGAAACGCTCATGAAGACGGGACAAAAGAGCGTGCGCGGACTCCCTAGCTGACGAAGGCGTGAAAGCCGCAAACATAGGTGACGTCCGTCTCTTCTACGATGTCTCACGTCGCCTTATTGGGACCAAGATGAATGCTACGATGCCCGTGAAAGACACGTCTGGACAGTTACTGACCGACCCGGCTGACCTGTTGAAATGCTGGTTCGAGCAAGTGTCGGTCACGCCATCAACACCTCAGCATGATCCGCCAAGGGTTCGACGCATTACCCGTGCCAATTCCGAAGCTCCATTAGTGCAGGAGATAGAAACAGCCATCCGTAGCATGAAATCGAACAGAGCCCCAGGGGTCGATCGCATATCAGCTGAGATGCTTAAAGCTGACCCCGTAGTATCCGCTCAACTGCTGCAACAATTATTCTGCAACATATGGGAAACTGTGACATTTCCGGTCGATTGGATGCAAGGCGTCTTAGTTAAGGTACATACAAATGGTGACCTAACTGTATGTGATAATTGGCAGGGCATCATGTTACAGTGAATCGTTCTCAAAGTCCTCTGCAAAGTGATCCTTAACCGGATATAGGAGAAGATTGACGCAACTCTCCGACGGCAGCAAACAGGATTCCGTGCCGGACGATCCTGTGTGAACCATAACAAATTGCAAATGCTCCATAGAAAATCAAAAAGCGCTCCATAAAGAATAAACATATGTTCCATGAAAAAGTGCAATGTTACCCATAAATAATTGAAAACGTGCCATACTTCATAAAAATGTACCGGTAAAACATAAAATTTTCTCATTAAAAGTGAAATTTTACACCAATAAATAATCCTTAAATGCTCCATAATAAAATACAAATGCTCCATAGAAAAATGCAAACGCTCCATAAAAAAATAAAATTGTACCCATAGAAAATTGAATATTGCTCCATAGAAAAATTAAACTGCACCACATAAAATACAATTTGCTTCAGAAAAAATGAAAATTCTCCATAACTTTAAACATTTGCACCACTTAAGCAGTCCAATGTAAAGCAATTCAGCCCTGTCGAATTCAATTATCTGTCTAAAATACTATCTATGGAGGATTTTTAATTTTTCATGGAGCAATTTATATTTTCTATGGTGCAGTTTGATAATAATTATGGAGCATTCATCTATTTTCTATGGTGCAATTTCAGTTTTTTATGTTGTAATTGAATTTTTCTACGGAGCAATATTCAATTTTCTATGGGTACATTTTTAATTTTTTATGGAGCATTTGCATTTTTCTATGGAGCATATGTATTTTATTATGGAGCATTTCAGTATTATTTATTGGTGCAAAATTTCACTTTTAATGAGACAATTTTATGTTTTACCGGTACATTTTTTATAAAGTATGGAACGTTTTCAATTATTTATGGGTAACATTGCACATTTTCATGGAACATATGTTCATTCTTTATGGAGCGCTTTTTGATTTTGTATGGAGCGTTTCTATTTGTTTATGGGTGCAATGAATAGGCTGCCGTTTTTATGGTCTCGGGACCAAAGAGGTACCCTGGTCAGAATATTCAGGAAATTTGGCTTAACATATCGAAAAATCAAAGATGTATGTTCTTTAGTTTTTGAGATATGATTTTTTAAATATCGAGAGTGTAAACTTTATTACATTCTAGCTGCTCTAATAGTGCCCCATATTGTAAATCTAGTTTTATTATGCCTTTTTTGAGTGATTCCTGGTATTTTTGGTATCCATACATGTATAAGGATTCAAAATATCTATATATATCTATATATATAAAAATGAATTTCTGTCTGTCTGTCTGTCTGACCGTTATGGATTCGAAAACTACTGGACCGATCGGTGTGAAATTTTGTATGTGAGTATTTTTGGGGCCGGGGAAGGTTCTTAGCTTGGTGTGGAATCTCTCCGGTCTCTGGAACGGGGGGCTCCCATACAGATGACTTCACCGGGGACGTCTCTATGGAGCTGTATGTCAAAAAAACACAGTAGGCAGGCAGTACGACGTTTGCCGGGACAGCTAGTAATCTATATATATATATATATATATATATATATATATATATATATATATATATATATATATATATATATATAGATTACTAGCTGTCCCGGCAAACGTCGTACTGCCTGCCTACTGTGTTTTTTTGACATACAGCTCCATAGAGACGTCCCCGGTGAAGTCATCTGTATGGGAGCCCCCCGTTCCAGAGACCGGAGAGATTCCACAACCAAAGGAGCAACCTTTGGCGATTTTTCTTTGAAAAAGTGATTTTCCCCATACTAAATCGTATGAAAACTTAAAATGGCTGGCGCTAAAATATAGTTTCTCAGATCGATCTGAAATTTTGCACAGTTGATATGGGACCAAAATGGAACTCGAAAAGTGTGCAGGAGTAAAATGTCTTCTTGTGTCCCACGCTAATGATACATGTTTTGAGATATGATTCAAAATTGGCTTGATATTGTTTTTGTGGATAATTTTGTTGTGGTTGTTGTTGGTTTTCATGTTTGGTTGGGTATTTTAACGGTTTGATATCTGTCACGCTTTGGAAAGACAGCAAATATCAAGTATCAAATAATTATCACAGTTTATACAATGAAGCGGCTCAAAGAGCATTATGCTCGGTAAAATAGGCCCTTATAGATAATCATATATTTTGTGGTAACATATATTCCTGTAATTTTTTTATGTAGGTATTCATATTTATTTATTTATTCATCATAGGTATTCATTTTTTTACGTAGGTAATAAAAATCGATTCTACATTTCTATGATTGGTAGTGTAGCATGTCCCTGTTAAAAAAACAATGAATTAGGATTATGTTACACATGTTCTCTATCATACTGCAGAAAACCAAAATCCGACTAATTATAAACATACGAAGCATACTATGTTTCGTTTAAACATGATTGAAAACATGTCTTAAACAAGAAACTGCAAATGTTACTCTAATATGACATATAGAACATACTGAGCATGTATGGTAACAAACAAAGTGTACTTAAATAGAACATACCCTACATATTCGTAAACAACATGCATGGTTTGTTTGAGAAAACAAAATATAATCTTTAATAAGACTTCTAAATAGAAGATCACTGTGTATAAGTTTTAGGTATCATGAAAACGACATATCCATGAAATAATGTGTTTTGAGAAACTTAATAACAACTGCCGTAGGACGAAGTAAATATTTTGCTATTTCGGATTATGTTTTCGGTGTTACTTGGGAAATGTCAAAACCGATTTTCACTCTACTCTATTAACGTAAATTACCGCAATTAATCTAAACTCAATCAAAACCTTCTCAAATGTGTGAATCAATTTCAAAATTATTTTACTTAAAGAAGAGAAAAACTTCAAAACGTTACAAGGTTTAAAATTGGTTGAACAAAACGCAAGATATTTGAGCAAAAACTCAAAAAATTTTGTAATTAAATTTTTATGAAGCACAGTTTTGAAATCAACGCTAATTTGTGCTTAAAAATTATGGTCGTTGGCAGAAGTTCACGACTTTCGTTTTATTTTGTAAACTAGTGTTATTATTTTGATTAGATCGGTGAACTTGTTGTTACAATTTTAGTTATTTCATCTAGTTTCCTAGTATCATCTAGTAACCTAATAAGTTATTGGAAAATTGTATAACATCATAACACAATGTGTTATAGACTTGTTATATTTTTTTCTAGTCGGGTAGCCAGACGGATTGGTGATCTCGTTCTATATGTTCTATTGTTTGTTTGTAGGGTAATTGTCAAGAATGCAACCCATTAGTTTCCATATTGTTTTTCATCATCCAAACTTTTTCACATTGATCAACCATTTAAAACACTGCAGAACAGTGAAGACTTAATGGTTGTTCTTTATAGTCCACCAACGAAGTCAAAGTCGTAAAATGTCGCTTTTCAATCACTCCACGGCCGGACCGAGATTGCTTTCGGTCCAATAAAATAACAACATCATCCATCACGAAAATCCCATCGATTTCCGGGGAAACAGCAGCAACCGCACCCAATCTCGATCCCAACATAACCGGCTTTTATGTCACAGAAAAAAGTAGTAAACTTTGCTTGAACGCCTCTTTTCTCGAACCGATAAAGTCAGATTTGTTACTTTCTGACCGGCCGCCGTCGCCGCCGCTGGCATCATCTTTGGTCCTCCTAAAAAGAAAAAATGCGACTCATCCACAGCTTAAATCACTGCGGCGGGCTTCCGAATTGAGAGGTACTCATCTCTGAGGGAAAAAAATCTCGAAAACCGGAAAAAATCCGGAAAACGACAAAAGAAATCCTTTTCGCCATTGTCCATTTTTCGCCCCCTTCCACTCCCATTGCTGATACCAATGCCAATGCTGGCTGGTTGGCATTTATCGCCCACAAATCAATAAAATGCTCCGACTGTCAAAGTAGCTTTATTCAACAGCTTGAACCATAAGAGGGCGTTGTAAAACAAGAACGAGCTTCGAGGAGGAGGAGAACATCAGCTGGCGAAGCTACAAGTGTTCGAGTGGTTTCTCAAGAATGACCCTCGTTTGGCGCGGCGCGCATCGCCTGGGAAAATGGGTGGGTGGGGTAGGTGGCAGCTGGGAAGCGATGATGCTCTGGAGAAAGGCAATCAAGTACATAGTAGGTATACAATATCTACTACTAGAGGGACTAGAGGAGGCAATGGGAATGTGAGGTCCTGGAAAATGTGCGGCGACTTGGGATGCTTGGGCAGTGAATGAAATGCTGCTTCAAGTTATCTTGAGAACGGTGAACAAGTGAGAATAAATGGACCGTTTAAAGGCACGTGATGAAGGATGGAAGGTTTCTGGGTTTAAAATTGTGGAACATGGAGGTGTAGTTGAAGAAAGTGCTGGGGTTTCACAAGCTAGGCTGGATTGAATCTACTTCGGAATTCTTCCACGATCATAAATTTTCGTTGACGATGAGATCCCAAAATTTGAAGAATTTGAAGTTGAGCTGCAAGCTGTTAGTACACAGGGTCAAATAATTATAATTGTCCAAAAATAAATCAATGCTCAAACATCTTGTTTAACTCGAACGAATTTTTATTAGTGTCAAACAGATGTTTTTTCTCGAGTTCTCAATGCTCAAACATCTTGTTTAACTCGAACGAATTTTTATTAGTGTCAAACAGATGTTTTTTCTCGAGTTCTTTCCTTATCAAATATTTGATCCTGTTTACTTCAGGCCTAAGATTTTGCAAATAGTTTCCTCTAGAATCTTTACTGGGCCCTCGGGGGGCTTCACTGTAATTTCGGAAATTTCAATGCATTAAAGTTTCAGAGGTGTTGCCGGGGGTTTTCTGAAACCAGAGTGACTTTCAAAGGGGTTTTTCGGTACTTTTCTCAATGCGTTTTAGATGGAGATTCTAGGGGTATTTCAAAATAGTTTCAGGCAGGGTGTTTCATCGTGTATCCGGAGATTTATTAGAGCGGCCATAAATTACGTTACGTTTTACCCTTTTGGGTTGCAGAAGACCTCAAAAGAGTTAAAGGTTTTCTAAAATCACCCACTTGATAAAAGTGAAATATATTCTGCTTTTTCTTCTTCTTGGCATAATGTCTCCACAGGGACACAGCCTATTTCTTAACTTTCACTTTCACAGTTTTTAAGTGAGCCTCCTCTGCCAATCACCATTTTGCATGTGTATATCGTGTGGCAGTCACGAAGATACTCTATACTCAAGAATGTCAATGAAATTGCCTTTACGAATAGATCCTGGACCGACCGGGAATCGAACCTGTCACTCTCAGCATGGTCATGTCTATACCGTCGCCCTTACAGCTGTGGCGGGGCCACAAGTGAACTACGTAATTGATTCAGTTAATAAATATCTTCTTGTCTATTCTGTTCTATTCTAGTGCATGCACAGCCACTATTGAAAAGCATCCTGGAAATATCAAAATTTTTTCTGATATTTTCTTGTCAGTTTTAACATTTGCAGCATGTCAGAGTCGTGACACAAATATTCAAATGGCCAGGCCCACTGTGCAGACTCATAGGCGCCAACTTGTGACGTAGTTGGGGGGCGAAGCTCTCCAAAATTGGACAAAATTCAACTTTCTTCAGCTCAATGCACTAGTTTACCCGTGTATATGCCTACATTAGATGAATTGCGTCGATATTTTATGCATTTGATTAGTTTTGAGAGTCCTTGACCACTCCCCCCTCCCCAACTACGTCACAAGTTGGCGCGCATGTGCAGACTAATGGGGTGGAAGATAATTCAAAAATTTAAGGCAATTAGGTTATCCACTTATGAATAACATGATTGACAAACCTTTTTGAATTGAATGAAGGAAGAAACGGGGACAACCGTACCAATCGTTTCATTCTAGGAGAATGGTGTTCGAACATAAAATCGTTGGGAGTGGTGCTGCTAAGAAGGTTAATGCACACTCCGTTTTAGTTGGTGTCTCACACTGGGGCAGAACGCTGTTTTGGACAGACAAAACCTCTAGTTCTCTGGATATCCATCCTAGAGGTTTGGTGTCTTCGGAGAAGTGTCTTTTAAGAGTTTGCACTAAAATCTGGTTATATGATATTTGATCTAGATAAGTTGCAACTGATCTCGATCAGTTTTAGCTTTTTATAGAAGCGTCCTGGAAGAAAACTTTCTTCTGCAAAGTTGTTCATTCTGCTATTTTTGACATTTCTTCAAAATACTTTTATACTGTAAAATTCACACAAAAGGCACTGTGAGCCATTTTACTCAAAAAGACAAAAAATCGATTTTGATCAATATTTTCAAGAAAAAAAATTTTGAAAACAAATTCGAACGTTAGGTTAGCTAAAATAAATAAGAAAAAGATTCTTCCATAACAAACATCTAAATAATCACGGAAATTTGAGGTTTTTTTTATTACAATAACTAAAGTAAGTGATCTACAATTTATTTGATAACTCATGAAGCAGCAGGTGGAGACAGCTAAATGTTTGGCCAAAACATGTCCATACCCTAGCATCGATATTATGGGGAAAAAAAAGTGGGGTAAGTCGGGGCTGTTATTTATATTGGTTGTATAGGGCACTGCATTGTTTTGATTTTGTAAGGGATGTTGATGTTTCTTGGCCATGTTGTTCACAAAAGTTCTGTAAGAGTGAAATAAAAGGAGAGAATTTCATGTAGTGCCCCATACAGACATTCTATAGAAAAGCGATATAGTGCACTCTGATTATCATGAAACTTGGTGGGCTTGGATTTCATCGAAAATAATTAAACCCGTATTTTTTTATTTCGTCATAAGGGTGACCAATTTTCAGATAGGGTGGTGCTAAAAATCATGGTTTTAAGCGACTAAAAATTTTCAAAAAATCATAACTTTTGAACCAGTAAACCGATTTTAGACTTCTTTTTTTTTGTTTAAAACCTATTGAACTTTTGTTTGTAGGAAAAATATGTTTGATGGGCCAAATTGTGTTTTTGTGCAAACAATATGCAAATAAATTAGTTTTTTTTACATTTCCATGGTCTCGGGACCAAGGAGGTATCCTGGTTTTATATTTTTATAAGAAAATACACCTTATCTCATACAAAATATTTTTTTATATTTGACTAGCTGTACCCGGCAAACTTTGTCTTGCCTACTGCGTTTTTTGACGTTTCAAGTTTCTAGCTAAGACCAAGTCCCCGGTCAAAATGTATGGAAGATCGCTTTTCAAAAACTCTCAATTATTCCATGTTCTTTGCCTCATAAACCTTCCTTGGGTGAACACTAAGAGAACAAAACTAAGACGACCAAAATCGGACCTTCCGTTCGCAAGTTATGCGCGGTCCCACGTATGCCACTGCACAAAGGGCCAGAATCGCAATCTAGCGGAACTAAATTAATTACTCCAAAACAAAGCATTTCCGACACATGGTGTTTTGGACAAAGTTGTTTGGCATCAGCAGGGGCATCTATTGCTTAGAACGTAGTAGTTCGCAACTCGTCCGCATAGGTGGCGCCACCATCTAACTTCTTTATTTTATGTCCTAGAGACTTGGCGTCTTTAGCAAAGTTGTTCATTTTGGCAAAATAAACAACTCTTTTTCAGACGTCGAAATTCCACAGCCTACTGTTTTCGAGTTATTTGAAAAATAAAAACCAATCAATGAAAAAACAGTTTTTAAGCTTATTTTGACATTTTTTCTAGAAACCATGTGAGTTTAAATTTTTTCCTAATGCATATGTGTCAAACCAAGCACATTATATGGGAATATGTTGAATATTATCATCAAAAACTCAAAATAAAAATACAAATTCGAAAAAATAGTGTAAATTTTAAGCCTTAATATCTCACAAAGTGCAAAAAAATCGCAACTTCAAATTTTCAGCAAATACGAAGCAATACTAGGTGAACATACTGTAAAAAATTTGGAGAGGTATTTTTTGGTGTTTTTGAGATAATAGCTTTTTAGTAACAGTATAAATATAAGTAATATCAGCATGTAACTTTTTTCTGTTACACATTAAAGAGTTTATGTCTTCGAAAAAGTTGTTCATTTTGACTAAATAAACAACTCCTTCTCAGACGTCAAAATTCCACGGCCACGGCTCATATATATATATATATATATATATATATATATATATATATATATATATATATATATATATATATATATATATATATATATATATATATATATATATATATATATATATATATATATATATATATATATATATATATATATATATACATATATATATATATATATATAAAAAGATTACTAGCTGTCCCGGCAAACGTCGTACTGCCTGCCTACTGTGTTTTTTTGACATACAGCTCCATAGAGACGTCCCCGGTGAAGTCATCTGTATGGGAGCCCCCCGTTCCAGAGACCGGAGAGATTCCACACCAAGCTAAGAACCTTCCCCGGCCCCAAAAATACTCACATACAAAATTTCACACCGATCGGTCCAGTAGTTTTCGAATCCATAACGGTCAGACAGACAGACAGACAGACAGACAGACAGACAGACAGACAGACAGAAATTCATTTTTATATATATAGATATATATAGATATTTTGAATCCTTATACATGTATGGATACCAAAAATACCAGGAATCACTCAAAAAAGGCATAATAAAACTAGATTTACAATATGGGGCACTATTAGAGCAGCTAGAATGTAATAAAGTTTACACTCTCGATATTTAAAAAATCATATCTCAAAAACTAAAGAACATACATCACCAATGCGTGAACCCATTGCCAACCATACCTTACCAACACTCCGACATTCGCATGAATTTGTGCAGACGCGGAGGTATATTCGGTTTGATGTGGATACAAATGATTGCAATCACCACTTCCTTCCACTTCCCCACATTGACCTGCATCCTGACGTGGCAGGCGCCATTGTCGCCCAAAAATAAAATATCATCAACACCCACCAGACACTGAAGAAGCCTGCTTAGTCCCCGGCAGATATCTCATTGGTTCCTTGTGTCAGTGTGGCGATACGGGAGTAGCATCTACGGGCGATCGATCAAGCTCAAGCTCAAGCTGGAGGTTTTCACAACCATCATAAAACTTATTACCCATTATGAGGATTATAAGAGCCCCGTTCAATTCTAAACTAGTACTTGGGTGAAGCCCATCTTAAATTTCCCTTCAACTTTTCTGAAACCCGCTGAAACTCCTATGTAACTCCCGTTATACTCATGAAAGCTTATGTAACCGCATGAAATCCTCAAGAATCTCTCTCTGCTGGAGCCTGCTGGAGCTCAGGAAACTCCTTTGAAAAAAACACCTCTAAAACCCAATAGAAATAACTTGCACCAGGATGGAGACTGAAGTTTCTTTAAAAATAAGTTGGGTGCCGAGTTCTGGAACGAAACTTCATAAACGTTTTTTTTTTATTCTTAACTGCTTATCCCGTAAACACCCGTGACGATCTACTTTTGGCAGGATTTTTTTTAAGCCAAGAGGAATAGTTGTGCTAAGAATTGCATGCTACCTCCCCCCTTTGCACCATCCCTTTTTTGCTGGTATTCGAAAATACGTGTTTTTTTTTTGTATTTTTTTATAAAGTCTACATGTTTTTACCCAAATGTCATCTTTTTGCTAATCATCAATGGTTTTCCCTGATCCTTGACATGCAATATATTACTACTCATCATAGTCTGTTGAAGTTTTGATCCCAGAGCTAAAGGCCTGCAAAGTACTCCGAAGGTTGTGTCACAAATCCAACATACTATACCAAATTTTATACACGATGAATCCTCACAGAACATAGTCTACGGTACTCAGAAAGCCTCAATGCACTCCTAGAATATTCATGGTAGATGAATTGGGTGATCTAGGGCATCCAAACTACTCTGGAATTTATTTTCTTAAGATCTACAACATCTGCCATCATTTGTGTTCACTCTGTTCATGAAATTTAATCACGTTGATGTCCATTAGACCTCGCAATGCTACGAGCAACTTGATATTGTGGTAAATAGTTGGACATTTCGTGAAATACAAATGGCCTCCACAACACTTTGAAGTTTAGGTTACGATATCTACCTACTGTATAACTAATAACTTAGCAACATTCACTTGATGATCTAGGTCATTCAAATTATTTTAGAATTAAAACCTTCAAGCTCCACAAGCTTCACTGAATCTCTTTACTTTATCGGTGTAGCTTCTCCAAAAAACCCTTCAGGAATTCTTCTTAGACTTTCGCCAAGAATTCTTCAAATAATCGTTCCAGGTATTCCTCCAAGTATCCCTGCAAGAATTCTTCCAGGAATTTTTCAAGAAATTCCTCGAAAATTCTTCCAAAAGTTTCTCCAAGTACTCTACCATAAATTCTTACAAGATTCCCTCAAGTAATCAAGAATTCCACCAAGAGTTTCTTCAACAATTTCTCCGAATTGCTTTCTAAAAATTCTGCCAAAAAATTCTCAAAGGATCCTTCTAGGTATTCATCCAACAATCTCTCCAGGAATTCCTCATAGACTTCGGCCAAGCAATTCTCCAAACATTCCTCCAGGAATTCCTCAAAGATAATCGTCCAGAAATGCTTCCAAAAAAAATACTCCAGAGATTCATCCGAGATTACTTTCAGGCATTTCTCCAGAAATTCCACCAGGAAATCGTGAAGAAATTTTTCAAGGAATTCCAAGAGAAATTACTTCTGGAAATCCTCCAGAAATTCCTCCATAGATTTTTTAGGAAATTTCAAGAGTTCCTCCAGAAATTCCTTCCTGAATACCTCCAGGATCCTTCAGGAAACCTTTAGTAATTCCACAAGAAAATACTCCTGAGATTACTCTAAGAATTCGTTCGTAAGAGAATTCCTTCAGATATATCCTCAGAAAATCCCCCCAAGAAGTCCTCCATGAATTCCACCAATAATTCCTCAAGAAATTTCTATAAGAATTCATCCAGGAATTCCTCCAAGACATCTTCCTAGAATTTTTCCAAAAATTCTTCCAGGAATTCCTCCAAAAAAAAACAATACAGTACCTTTCCCAAGAATTTAACAAGGGTCTCTCTATGACTTCTGCCAAGAATCCCTTCAGGAATTTCTTCACAAATACCTCCAAGATTTTTTCAAGAAATTCCTTCAAGAATTCATCCAAAAAATCTAACACCAATTTCTTCATGAATACCTCCAAGATTCTTCAGGAAACCTCCAGAAACTCTTCAAGGAAATACTCCTGGGACAACTCCAGGCATTCCTCCGAGGCTTCTCCAGAAATTTATCCAAAAATTCCTCCAGGATTTTTTCCAACAATTTCTTCAGTTATTAATAAAAAAAACTTCTGCTAAGAATTTCTCGAAGAATCCATCCAGGAATTCCTTCAGAAATTCTTTCAGGAATTCCGACAGTATCTCTGTTAAGAATTTCTCCAAAACCTGCTACAATGCTTTTGTCGAAAGTTCCTCCAAGAGTCCCTCAAGAAATTTGGGCAGGGATTCCTTTATAAAATACTCTAGGAATACCTCTAGGGATTTTTCAATAAATACCTTTAAGGAATTCTTGCAGGAAATCCTTGTGAAATTCCTCCAGAAATGCCTACAGGAAAATCCCCAATGATTTCATCAGGAAATCATCCAAGAATTCCTCCAGGAATTCCTCCAACAATCCAGAATTCCTGCCAGAATTCCCTTCCATGAATAACTTCAGGAATACCTTCAAGACTCTTTTTAAAAATTCCACCAAGATTTTCTCTAGGAATTTCTTCAGGAATTCCTTGAAAAATTATTTCTGGAATTCCTCCAAGAATTTCTACAAGAAATCTACCAGGAATTTGACCAAGAATTTCTTGAAGAAATTCCTAGAATTTTCCTTGTAGAAATTCCTGGAGTACTTCCTGGAATAAATCTTGGAGGAAATCCTGGAGAAAACTTTGGAGTGTTTTCTGGGGGAATTCCCGGAATATTTTTTGTAGGAATTCCTGGAGTTTTTCCCGCCTTAATTCCAACAGGAATTCCTGTAGTAATTCTAGGAGGAATTCGTAGAGTAATTCCTGAAGGAATTACTGGAGTACTTGCTGGACGAATTTCTGGAATACATCCTGGAAGTATTTCTGGACGGATTCTTGGAGAAATTCTTAGCAGAAATTTTGGAAAAATACCTAGAGAAATCTGCTGGAGGAATTTTTGGAAAAATTCATAGAGATATTCCTGATGGAGTTCTTGGAGGAATTCTGGGAAGAAGTCTCGGGGCAGTTCCTGGAGAATTAGCTGAAGGGATTCTTGGCAGTAGTCTTAAAGGGACCCCTGGTGAAAATCTTGGGGAAGGCACTTTAGGATTTTTAAGAAGAATTCCTGGAGTGATTCTTGAAATAATTCTAGGCACATGTCTTGGAGGAATGCCTGGATGAATTCCTGGAGGACCTCCTGGTGGAGTTCCAAGAAGAATGTATTATCGATGAATACCTGAAAGAGTTCCTGGAGGAATTCTTTAAGTAATTTCCGAAGGATATTTTTTGGGGAATTTCGGGAGGAATTTTTGGCGTAATTCCTCAACAGTTTTCGGAGGTATTTCTGAGTAAATCCCTGAAGGAATTCTCGGACGAATTTTTAGAGCTATCTCAGGATTTTTTTCTTTGAAGAATTACTAAAGGTTTCCTGAAGGAGCCTAGAAATGTTCATGGAAGAATTTGTGGAGGAATTTTTGAAAAACTTTCTAAAAAAATCCCTGGAAGAATTCTACAGAGATTCCCTGAAGAATTTCCTGGAGGATTTCCTGAAGTAATTTCTGTTGGAATTCCTTAAAAAAATCTTCACGGATGAACCTCTGGAGTAATTTTTGGAAGAAGTTTTGGACGATTTCCCGGAGGTTTCAGGAGAAATTCTTTGAGGATTTTCTAGAGAAATTTAGAGAATTTTTAGAGTGATTTCTGGAGAAATTCTTGAAGAAATTCCTGCTGGAATTCTTGAAGGAATTCTTGGAGAAATTCCTGGAGGGATTCTTGTAGGTATTTCTAGTAGAATACTTGGAAGAATTTTGGAGGAATTGAAAAATTCCTAAGAGAATTCTTCCAGGATTTCTTGGAGGAATACCTGGGAAGATTATTTGAGGAATTCTTGGCGAAAGTCTTAGGAGAATTCCGAAGGATTTTTTGGAGGAGCCACACCGATAAAGTAAAGAGATTCAGTAGAGCTTGTGGAGCTTGAAGGTCTTTAATCCTGAATCATTTGAATGATTTAGATCATCAAGTGAATGTTGCTAAGTTATCAGAATTGTACTTCGAGGCTCTAAGAGTAAAGCCGCGATAGAGCAAGCGAAAACACGAGGAGCCAGAGCCGTAGCCCGCCAGCGCTATTCGGCTTTCGAGAAGGAAGCGAAACGCTCATGAAGACGGGACAAAAGAGCGTGCGCGGACTCCCTAGCTGACGAAGGCGTGAAAGCCGCAAACATAGGTGACGTCCGTCTCTTCTACGATGTCTCACGTCGCCTTATTGGGACCAAGATGAATGCTACGATGCCCGTGAAAGACACGTCTGGACAGTTACTGACCGACCCGGCTGACCTGTTGAAATGCTGGTTCGAGCAAGTGTCGGTCACGCCATCAACACCTCAGCATGATCCGCCAAGGGTTCGACGCATTACCCGTGCCAATTCCGAAGCTCCATTAGTGCAGGAGATAGAAACAGCCATCCGTAGCATGAAATCGAACAGAGCCCCAGGGGTCGATCGCATATCAGCTGAGATGCTTAAAGCTGACCCCGTAGTATCCGCTCAACTGCTGCAACAATTATTCTGCAACATATGGGAAACTGTGACATTTCCGGTCGATTGGATGCAAGGCGTCTTAGTTAAGGTACATACAAATGGTGACCTAACTGTATGTGATAATTGGCAGGGCATCATGTTACAGTGAATCGTTCTCAAAGTCCTCTGCAAAGTGATCCTTAACCGGATATAGGAGAAGATTGACGCAACTCTCCGACGGCAGCAAACAGGATTCCGTGCCGGACGATCCTGTGTGAACCATAACAAATTGCAAATGCTCCATAGAAAATCAAAAAGCGCTCCATAAAGAATAAACATATGTTCCATGAAAAAGTGCAATGTTACCCATAAATAATTGAAAACGTGCCATACTTCATAAAAATGTACCGGTAAAACATAAAATTTTCTCATTAAAAGTGAAATTTTACACCAATAAATAATCCTTAAATGCTCCATAATAAAATACAAATGCTCCATAGAAAAATGCAAACGCTCCATAAAAAAATAAAATTGTACCCATAGAAAATTGAATATTGCTCCATAGAAAAATTAAACTGCACCACATAAAATACAATTTGCTTCAGAAAAAATGAAAATTCTCCATAACTTTAAACATTTGCACCACTTAAGCAGTCCAATGTAAAGCAATTCAGCCCTGTCGAATTCAATTATCTGTCTAAAATACTATCTATGGAGGATTTTTAATTTTTCATGGAGCAATTTATATTTTCTATGGTGCAGTTTGATAATAATTATGGAGCATTCATCTATTTTCTATGGTGCAATTTCAGTTTTTTATGTTGTAATTGAATTTTTCTACGGAGCAATATTCAATTTTCTATGGGTACATTTTTAATTTTTTATGGAGCATTTGCATTTTTCTATGGAGCATATGTATTTTATTATGGAGCATTTCAGTATTATTTATTGGTGCAAAATTTCACTTTTAATGAGACAATTTTATGTTTTACCGGTACATTTTTTATAAAGTATGGAACGTTTTCAATTATTTATGGGTAACATTGCACATTTTCATGGAACATATGTTCATTCTTTATGGAGCGCTTTTTGATTTTGTATGGAGCGTTTCTATTTGTTTATGGGTGCAATGAATAGGCTGCCGTTTTTATGGTCTCGGGACCAAAGAGGTACCCTGGTCAGAATATTCAGGAAATTTGGCTTAACATATCGAAAAATCAAAGATGTATGTTCTTTAGTTTTTGAGATATGATTTTTAAAATATCGAGAGTGTAAACTTTATTACATTCTAGCTGCTCTAATAGTGCCCCATATTGTAAATCTAGTTTTATTATGCCTTTTTTGAGTGATTCCTGGTATTTTTGGTATCCATACATGTATAAGGATTCAAAATATCTATATATATCTATATATATAAAAATGAATTTCTGTCTGTCTGTCTGTCTGACCGTTATGGATTCGAAAACTACTGGACCGATCGGTGTGAAATTTTGTATGTGAGTATTTTTGGGGCCGGGGAAGGTTCTTAGCTTGGTGTGGAATCTCTCCGGTCTCTGGAACGGGGGGCTCCCATACAGATGACTTCACCGGGGACGTCTCTATGGAGCTGTATGTCAAAAAAACACAGTAGGCAGGCAGTACGACGTTTGCCGGGACAGCTAGTAATCTATATATATATATATATATATATATATATATATATATATATATATATATATATATATATATATATATATATATATATATATATATATATATATATATATATATATATATATATATATAT